>NC_141534.1:47387500-47545000 GCF_021556685.1 Rattus norvegicus | reverse complement strand
TGATAGCCTTCAACACTTAAGATCTTGGTGTTTTCATGAAAAGCAAGAGTCTGAGATAAAGTATTTTCTAGAACAGTGGGTCTTAAACTTCCTAATGCTGCAACCCCTTAATACAGTTTCTTATGTTCTGGTGACCCCCCACCACAAAATTATTTTTGTTGCTACTTCATAACTAATTTTTTGGCTGCTATAAAATCATAATGAAAATAATTGGTATGTGGCCCTGATGAAAGGGTCATTTGACTCCTCAAAGGGGTCAAGACTCACAGGTTGAAAGCCGCTGTTCTAAAACCCTAATCCTAATTTAACAATCGTTTAGTAAAATCATGCTGTCTGGTGGAATATTTATCTAAATATTTCATCCAGGTCATATGGCCTTTTTTGGCTAGCATGCTCACTGACGTTTTTCTGCATTGTTAGTATAAACCAACAACAAACAGATGTTTCCCCACAACCTGCAAAAAACCACCACCAACAAAATAAAGTTTTGAAAGAATGTACTTAGCTACCTGTGTATTGTGGGCAAACAATAACTGTATCCCTCATGTATATCACTGATACAGAATGCCACAAGTTAAGGCTTGAAACTGAATGGTAAGGGTAAGAACCAGACTGTAGGTACATACGCATGGACCACCTTGAAGAGTGCCTTTATCTACTTATTTTAGTGTGAATGTGCATTTCCCATGTTCTTCTGCATGTGGGTGCACACGTGGATGCATGCTTGCACACATATGCAGAGGTTATGGGGATGACCTTGGGTGTTGTTCCTCAGGCACCGTCCACCTTTCAGGGTTTTCACTGGCTTTGGTTTGCTGGTCAGTGAGTTCTAGGATCTGCTTACCTAAACCTTCCTAGCAACGAGATTAAGCACATTTGGTTGTTTTCATAGGGTTCCGGGGTGTGAACTCAGGTCTTTATACTTGCAAGGCAAGCACTTTAACAACTGTGTTATCTCCCCAGCTCCTCATGTGTATTTTCTTTTAACAAACCTTATTTTCTTGCTTTTTGGCTCTCCAGAGTACTGGTGCCCTCAAAGGAACATGAGTAGTCAGTGGGTTGAGGTGACCAGAGCTCAGGGCTCCCCTCCCCACACCTCTAGTCTTGTCTGTTTGGCTGCTATTCAACCCTTTTTTTTTTTTTTGAAAAAAGTCCTTGGATAAATGCAGTGTGAAAACCACTGAGCAATGCAAAAAGGGTTTGCTTACATGCTGTGTGCTTAGAAAGTGCCCTTCCTTCCTTCCTTATTAGCCTTACCACTTAAAATATGCCGTCTTATGAGCCATTCCAGCAGAAACCAAAGGCCAGATGAATAATTTCTTATTTATGCTCTTTTCAAATACCCATAAATGACATGCCACATTTAAGTTCGCAGAGCGGAATCATCAGATACTTTAATAACTATACAAATATTAATATTTGATACACAGGCTCTCGTAATGTGGCTAATCACGGTTGGATTGATGGGGTGCTAAGTGGGAAAATCCTGTTTAGACAGTTGGAAGAGAAGGGGAAGTGTTTAGTAACACAAGTTTGATAATCTTGTCAGCATAAAACTGATAGCTATTTGGCATCATTTAATCTTTGCCAAAAAGATTTTTGTCGAGCAAAGGAACCGTCAGGAACTTGGGTTAATCCTTCATATTTCTCTTTTGGTTCACTTCTTCCAACTCTTGGTCTAGGAATGACTCCTTGGCCTGCTGGTTAAAATAGGTTTCCTTTTCACTGTTATGTCATTAAAGTAAAACAAAATTAAACAGTGGCAAGCAGTGGGGGTGTGTGTGTGGGAGAACATCCGGCGAGAACCGCCACTGTATGCAGAAGTGGCCCTCCCTGGACCGACCTCTAGGAAACAACTGTCTTGCTGCAGGCGTCCCAGAAGTTCAAGGAAGAATGTCTGCTGGCATAGCCAGGAGTGGAGCCATCGCTCTCCTTCTGTGAGAGCCATCTCAGCAGGAGTATTGCTTACAAAACCAAAGGCAATGAGCTCCTTTCCGGTTGGAAGCAGCTTGTGCTCTCTATCTTCTTCCCAATGTCTCTGTTTTTCGCCTTTGACCTTGAGACACCCATTCCACGGGAAGGTCTCCTAGAGTAGAACATTGTTGTGGCTGTGGTCATTCCAGGGGTTTGGAATACAGTCACCTTAAGATACCTTCATTTGGTCCTTATACATTTCTGCCGGCCCCTTCCCTGAACCCCCTAAGGTCTTTCCCTGGAGTTCCCCTTGGGAAAACATCTGAGTCCTCCCTTTACTAAATAGCACCTGTCCAGGATTCAAAAATATGGCACTACTACCATAATGAAGGACATGTGTGGTGTGGGTAGACGGGGTTTATGAGAATGTAACTCCCTGGTGCAACACGTAACACTTCTTAAAATTCATTTTTGCTTATGCCTATGTGTGTTTGCACTGGCGCTGGTGCTGGGGATCAAACCCAGCTCTTCTGCAGTAAGAACCCTTAGCCACTGAGAAATCCTGCCCCCAAATGACACACATCCTCAAATGAATTTTGGAAACATGTACAGTACTGGGAACATGAACGCATGACAGCCTCAGTACACAATGGGATTCTTCTATTAAACGGAAGGGAGACGTCAGTAAGAATTAATTGCTTTCTTTAGGATCAACCTAAATCAATCTAAATTGTTCAGATTGTTTGACTACGTTGCATGGCTTTCACAGTGAAGACACTGCAGTTTCAGCCAGCAGCCTTCTAAGATGATGGAGGTGCAGGCAGCATGTGGTGGGGCTTTGGGACAGGCACAGGACAGGCACTGCAGACTTGCTGCTAGGAGTTAGCACTGGTCCACACACCCCCTCCCTCCGCCGTCCCCACCCCCCCCTCCTGAAGCCGGGATGCCTGGTTGCTTGAAGACTTGCAAAAACAAAACAAAAACAAACAAACAAACAGACAGACAGACAGATAGATGACCAGGTCTTAGCTGGTGACAAACTCGCAGGATTGCACAAGGAAGAACGGCCAGGCTGGAGCCGTACAGGAGAACATTCTACAAACAACTCCTAGATTCCTCTGCCCAGGTCTCATTCCACCCGGTTTCTCAAGAGTAGATCTTTTGGCCAACCTTAAGCTCAGAGGATCGGTGGGGCAGGAGTCTGAGTTCTAATTACCTTTGCCCTAATTTATTGAGGCCTTTAAAAATAAATATATAAAACTTTGAACTCAAAAGTATCTGGAAACTTTATGATTGAGATATGCTACTTGCCTTCGGGGATATCAAAGATCACTGGAGTTAAAGTGACAAAAAAAAATGAAAGAAAAAGAAGGAAAGAAGAAGGGAAGAAAGAAAGAAAGAAAGAGAGAGAGAGAGAGAAAGAAAGAAAGAGAGAGAGGCTCTGTAGTTGCAGAACTAGAAAGCGTGTCCAGACTTGAAGCAACTGGTTCTCGTAGCTTATTAACTTTGGTGGGGGCAGGCCAAGCCTGGAAGTCCTGGCTCTGCCCTCGTCTTTTCCTAATGGAGGATTCCCCCTTGCTTCTGGGTCTTTAATCTGCTTCTATTCCTTTCGAATCTAGAAACAACCCTTTTCAAGAAAGACTAGGGAGAGAAAAGGAGAAGATGAAAAATGGCTCTTGAGAACTAGTAGGAGAGAAAATCGAGGGGTCAAGGGTGACGTCAGCTATTACAGGCTCGCTCTGGAATCTGGGGGTCTGAACAGCAAACCCGGCAACTTGTGTGCTGACCTGTGTGAGCAGAACAGTGTGGTCCTCACAAAGCCCTTTCTTTTATCTCTTTACGGAGGTGGACTAGCACCCCCTTATTTGGCTGTGAGCATGGGGGAGCTCCACTAGGGCGAAGTGCCTCCCTCAGCTTGAAGGTCTGGACCTGAGATTCCTGTGGTAACTGGAAAGCAGCAGTTCAGTGATCTTCGCTGTTAGATGCAGATCTTTCAGTGGCGGGGGGGGGGGGGGGGGGGGGGGGGAAGCAGGCCCTTAGGAAGGAGCTGTGTGGCCCAGCCAGCCCAGGGATGGAGGTTTCCAGACGTTTCCAATGGCTGAGCTGCTTCCCCTTCTCCAGAGTGCTGGCCTTGCTCATGCACTCATGCAAGACACAGCTAGCACTTTAAGAGAGAGAGAGAGAGAGAGAGAGAGAGAGAGAGAGAGAGAGAGAGAGAGAGAGAGAGAGACCACCTTTGCATGCAGACCAGCAAGGAGGAAGGAAGTGTAGTGCAGATGCCCCTGTTCCGTGCCTGTGTGCTCGTCTGCCTATGGCAGACCAAGCCCTCTGCTGCCAAATCCCTGGGGGAGCTGACATGAACTAGTTTCACTTGTCCCCTGCACCTCCTCCAGCAGGAGCAGCAGGCTAGGCGGGGAGAGGTGAGTTGCTTCAAGGCCTTCCCTGACAGAGCCCGCCCCTCGCAGGCCTGGAGGTTTCTCTGCAAAGGAAACAAACATTCAAACCTCCGAATGGCGTGGGTCTTCTCTAGGGTGTGTGCCTGTCAACAAGTCACCAGTTCTGGAAGAGCTAAGGGGAATGTGTGAGTTGCAGGGAGCCCACGGAGGGCTTTTCCTGGAGAAGGCTGTTTACCAGGAGGCGCGTGCTTGCTTCCAGGTTCTTATTAATGTCAGTCTCCGTTACTGTGTTCGCCTTCTTGGCGATCTTCTTAGCTCCATGCAATCTGGTATTTCTACACACCGGAACCATTGCTAGCTGCGGTGAGGAGGTAGAAAGTCCCAGATTTTAAAGATACGGTTTCTCACCCATAGATTGTGGCAAGTGGGTGGCAAGTTAACTATCCAGGCTTCCAGACAGAATGGAGACCTTGTAACACCTGCATGAGGTCCTGTCTGGGCAGGGATCCTCATCCTGGAGTGTAGCTCTTTGGGGACAGATGGCCTCTTTTTTTTTGTCCAGGAAGAGAAAACCCTGTTACACAGAGGATGAATTGATTTATGCAGACAGTTTAAAGGGTGTTCGCAGCTCTGAGGAATGCAAGCGGCAGCATGATTTGAAGGTACAGTATACTTAAGGGCAAGTGTGGAATGCACCGAATGTTTTCCTTTCCTACTTTTAAGCAAGTTTCAATCCATTTCACTGACGAAACCGGTTAACCATGTGCAAATGTGTAAAATGTGTAACCCTGCCTGAGCCAGTCTGCCATACCAAGGCTCCATGGAAGTGCTGACTTCTCTCCGCACTTGGGATCTGCTGTCAGAATAAACTGGTCACTACTGCTTTGTACAGAGTAAATATCTCCCTTTATCTCTCACATTTAAAGATAATGTATTTTGGACGGAGAGGAAAACATGCCCTAATTTTCCTTTCACTGGAAATGGTTATAATAAAAATATTTGCATTGGAAATCATTTCTATTTTGTAGAAATTAGGTTTTCTCTTTTGGAAATCATGGGTTTTGGGCAAAGTAAAACTGCAAATATACGGTGGTTTGAGCACTGTCTACTTTTCCAGAGGACCACGTTCAGTTCCCAGCATCCACTTGTTGGCTCACAAGGTCACAACTACTTGTAACTCCAACTTCAGGGAATTAAGCACCACAGGAGCCCACACAGCTCTGCACACAGTACATAGAAGTTCATGCAGGTTCATGAACAGAAAAACAAAAGCAAATCTAAAAGTATCCCAAAGTTCATGCTTCGGTGAATTGCATATCTAGCAGTAATTGATTTAAAACTTTGATTTTTATTATAAAATCCTTTTTTTTAGTATGAAATGTTTCAGGAATACAAAACCTCCAGAAAATTATGTAATAAACCTCTGTGCTCTACCCAAGATATAAAATATTACAGATATAACTAAAGCTCTCACCCATGTGTCCCCGTCTCTCTTTTCTTTTTCTTTTTCTGTTTTTTTTTTTTTTTTTGAGACAAGATTTCTCTGTGTAGCCCTGACTGTCCTGGAAATCACTCTGTAGACCAGGCTGACCCCAAACTTAGAGATCCAAGTGCAAGGCTTGTATCACCACTGCCTGACAAGTCACCCTTTCTAAATCCAGTCCCTTTTCTCACATTTCAGAGATAACTACTAACCTGAGCTCAGAGTTTATCATTCCGGTTCATTGAACAAAAGAGTCATGGGACCAAAGAGATGGCTCAGCAGGTAAGAGTATGTTCTACTGTTTCATAGCTCATAGGAGATGCTGTGCCCTACTCTGGCCTCAAATGGTACTATACTCACATGTGCACACATCTACACACCGGGATACATAAGTAAACATAAAATGTCTTTCTTTAAAAAAAAACACTGCTCATACATAAACACACAAAACATCTATCGTGTAGGGCTGGTTTAAATGCTTCCAACCTTTCTACAAATGCTATCATATTACAGTTGTATTTCATTAGTTGCAGATACAGCTGTCCATACACACACACACACACACACACACACACACATATATATGTTTATATGTATGATATATACCCACACATAGCATATATCCATATAACTCTATCTATCTATATATAGCTGTATTGGCTACAGGAACTCTGTTTCTTTCCATTCAGTCTCTGCTGGCAAATCTGCTGTCTAGACATCCAAGTTTCTCTTGATGAACGTTGTTTGCTCCGACTTCTTCTCCAGCATAAACAAGGTTGGCGTGAACTCCCCTGTCGTGTCTTACTATGCTCATGAAAAACCTTTCACTCAGGACTGGAAAGATTTTGGAATTTCAGGCACAAAAGCCTCTACTTAATATTTTTTGATGCAAGGTATGATGGTGCACGGTGCACACCTTTAGTCCCAGCACTGGGGAGACAGAGGCAGGAGAATTTCTGAGCTGGAGGCTTGGGTTTACACAGAGAGAGTTCCAGCACTGCTAGGGCTACACAGAGAAACCCTGCCTTGAAAAAGCAAACCCAGCCAAACAACAACAGCAAAACCCAAAGAAAAAGAAAAACATTTTAGTTACACTTTTATTTTGTGTTTTGTGTGCAAGTGTCCTGTGTGTGCATGTGTGTGTGTGTGTGTGTGTATGTGTGTGAGTGTGTGTCTCAGTGGAGTTCAGATGATAACTTTTAGAAGTCAGCTTTTCCTAATACCACGTGGGATTTGGGGGTGGAGTAAGCTCAGGTCATGTGATCTGGAGGCACATGATTTCACCTGCTGAGTCGTCATCTCACCAGCCCTAGATCCTCACTTTTAAATTTAACATTATATTGTGAACATTTTACCATATCACTGAATATTCATTTTAAAACACTGTGTTGATGTTTGCAGATTCGATCACAGCCAGGCCATTTCTTTGGTTTTTTTCAACCTGTTAAACATGTACACAGTGATTTCCACCACTCTCACCAGAAATGCTCTGAAGAAGGACAATTCGGTTCTAAATAAAAGCACTTTTTGATCATCTCCATGGTAATCCTATTGGCTGAATCACTTCTTTTGTTGCCAGAACAGTTAATATCCTCAGGATGCAATAAAAACCTTTACATTACTATTTTTGTGTGCGTGTGTGTACACATATACATTCAGGTGCATGTGTGTGTCCTGGTGCACAAACATGTGTGGCAGTGCATGTGGAGCAATGTCAGCTGATATCCCTCAGATGCAGTCCTTATTTCTTTGAGACAAGATTCCTCATTGGCTTAGGATTTGCCGAGTAGGTTAGGCTGGCTGGCCCACTTACCCCTGCCTCCTCAGTACTGAGATTGCAAGCATATTCCTGCCCTGTGTATAGATTCGAGATTGACCTTGGATCTACCGAGCAAGCAGTCTGTAGAATGGGATTCGTCCTCAGCTGCAAGTCCTTCAGGGACTTGGATGGTAAAGGGAAGGAAGAAAAGGCAAACACACAGAGACACATGGATGTAGAGAGAATCTCTTATGTACCGTGTGGAAGCATCACCTGTCAATAAACACCTCATAATCCAATACCTGAGGCAGGAAATAAAAGGTCCAGAGAGAGAGGAATTCTGGGAAAGAGTGACAGCAGAGGATTTCACCCTGGGCTCTTGAGACAGATGAACTGAGGAGAGGTAACTGTGGAAGACAGAGACTAGAACAAGCGGATGGTATAAGTTATGAGCTAGTTGGAAAAGAAACCAAAGCTTGGGCCTAGGTATTTATTCATTCAAGGTTCCTCACTGACTTCAAATTTACCAAATAGGTTAGGCTGGGTAGAAGATTTCGTGGCTACACTTGGATGTGCAGAAAAGCTAGGGTTGGGTCTGGGATCTTGGATGGAGAAACTGTAGCATCCTGGAAGGTCAGCGTGCTTATTATATAGAGTTCAACAGACAGACAGGGTTAATGTGTTTAGTTGAACGAGGAGATATGGTTTCTTTGGTGTAGGGGAGGGTTTATCATTCCTCCATGTGTCTGACGTTGCTATGCCCATGTCAGCAACATCCAGAGCCTTACACACTCAGGGCTTTCTTTCCTCCTCGCACGCCTCCCTTATTTCATGTCTAATGGTCTTCCTGCCAAGGCATGGTGTAGCCGCATCATCTTCCCATCTGGGGTGACCCGGTGTTGCAAACCCATTATTGTACACAGTTCTGCTCTTTCGGCTGTCACCGTCAACTGCTGGCTATAGGCCCCAACAAGTTACTTCCCCTTTGGCATCTGTTTACTCCTCAGCAAAATGGAGCCGACAGAGCTAAGCAGTCCATTGCAAGCCCGGAACAAAGGATTCAACTATTTCACTCGAGTTGCTTTATTTTATGACCTCTTTCCCTGGGTGTTGATCAGTATTGCTTCCATTGTAGAGATGGTTAGACAGACGGAGGGAGCGCTGAAATAAATCCCTCAGGTCACAATCAACGATAGACCAATCCATGATTCAACCGAGTGGGCTTTTCCCAGAGCCTGCTCACTTTAAGATCATTCTCTCTCTCTCTCTCTCTCTCTCTCTCTCTCTCTCTCTCTCTCTCTCTCTCTCTCTCTCTGGCTTTTATCAGCTCAATTTAAACTTGTGAACATTGTGACATTTCAGTTCTAAATACTTCGGAATTATCACACTTAACAGTAATTTAAGATCACCTAACATACAGTGTGTGTGTGTGTGTGTGTGTGTGTGTGTGTGTGTGTGTTTCTCCTAAAAACAGACAGATTGGATTTCAGTGTGTACACCACTTTACTAGGTAATGCAAGTTGTTTCCTAACAGGCTTTCCTTTCCCACCCGTCCCCGATCTGTGAGAACCCCTCTAGTTTCATAGCCTCATCCACACTGTGTATTGTTAGAAGACAGAGTTACTGATCTGGTGAGGTTTGAAATGGTTTGCATGTGCCTGATTCCTTGTGAGCTTGAACTTATGAAACTGTTCTTCTCCACCCTCATGAAAAACTCCTGCTCGTTTCTGGTCTTCATTTAGAAAATGGTCTGTTTGTCTTGAAGGCCTTTCTCTTCAAGCTGGAAAGTGGCACGGCAGATTCTCACTGCCTCCTGATTACGCAGTGACTCCGTCTCCCTAACAAATGGCCCGTGGAGAATGAAGCGGAAAGCAGGAATGTCCTCCTTGAAAGCGATTATGTGGAAATTCGGATTCCAAGGGTGGAGAGCGAAGCATGTGGTTTTGTGCTGAGCTGTGTAATACGTCAGGGCTCAGAAGACCGCGTGAGACAGGTAACAGGCAGCAGCAGGCTATATTTAGAGAAGAGAGAGATGAGTGGAATTCCGGGTCCTGTTGTCCACCTGTCCTGTCTCCAGGTGTTGACATCTAAATTATGAGCCCAGTCATAGGCTCCCTCCATGTGCTTCCTTGCCCTTCTTCTGGCCCTGTAGACACACTGGGCTGCCTTTGATCATCAGTGCCATGACTCACCCCCTTTCCACCCATCCTGAGCACCAGAAATCAATAAGAGGATCATTTAAAAATCCATCCAGGGCCTGAGAAGGGCCCCTTACAAGACGTTGAATCCTAAATAAAGGAACATCAGGGCTGGGAGGTGGATGTGTTGTTGTTCTCTTTTGACTCAAAGAGATCTATTTGTAGCTGTGTACTTTCTCTTGCTAGTGTGGAATTCTGCCTGGGCTGTTAATCTAGATTCTCCTTCAGATAGCACACAAGATGGACGGCATTGGCTTATTCATGCTGCAGTGTGAGAGAACTTGAAAAGAGGATAAAAGTATGATTAATCACCTTTTTTTTTCTCCCTCAGCATATCAATGTTAAAGATTTGAACTCAAAATTACAAGTCAGTTTATGGTGATTCACAGCAATTATTACTACTTACCTGTGTGACTATAGAAAGTAGGAGTTTGTTTGTTTGCTTTCAAGACACTGTTTTACCATGCTTAAAACATTCTGTTTAGACCAGAAAGACCTCGAACTCACGGTGATCCACTTAGCCCCACCTCCTCAGTGCTGGCATTAAAGGCATGTGCCACCAGGCCTGGTCTTAGAACTGTTCTTATAAATGGGGTAAAATGTGCTGTTGATGTTCCGGTGCCCCAGTGTCCAGTGTCTGATCTGAGTGTGTTTGGAAGATTTCAGGCAGGATTTGGAGACACAAGTCCTTGTGTTTCTATTGCTGAGGGAAGTTTTCCTTAAAATGGCAGTTTCTGGTGTCCTCATTGAGATGAGAGTTTAGTCTCCCCATCTTGACAGGATTGTAGAAGAGCGTGCATTTTACAAAAGGTAAACGGACTCTCAATAAAAACACCGAGGGGCTATGACATTTCAGAATCACCCTCTGGGGGAGGTAGCAGACACGAGGAAGGCTCTGGAGTCAGTAAAAGCTTCTTTCAGATTGCTGGTCCAAGGTGTCATATCTGATTATTTTAGTGTCCAGGTGATAATCAATAGTTTTATTGATTCTTTGAGAGTTTCACAAAGTGTATTTTAGTGATACTTAACCCCAGCTCCTCCAAGATCCACCTTCATGACCCTTAGCTCCGGACTCACTCAACTTTGTCTTCTTTTTCCCCCCTCCTCTCCCTCCTCCCCCTCCCTCTCCTCCTCCTCCTCCCCTTCTCCCTCCCCCTCTCGGTCATGAAACCCATGGAGTCCTGTTTGTGTTGCTGATCACTCTTGGGACTGGCACCAGCTCTGGAATTTTTGGTCAGCCTACCAGGGCTCAGAGACAGGTGATAATTTTTGCTATTACTTCGAGAAAAGGCCAAAGAACAGGACCACATTTCTGCTGCCATAAACGTAACAATAAAATCTAGGAGCAAAACCTTTCTCTGACTGGGTCTCCAGTCCCCAGCCCCCGGGCCAAGTTGTATTCTGTTTTCTCTCCATGCTGCAAGGGTTGGGTCCAACAGGGAGACTTATCCTCACTGTCGACTTGATTGGCTTTAGAATCACTTGGGAGATTGATGATAGCAAGATGCTAGGTGTGTCTGTGAGGCCATTTGCAGGGAGAGTTAACCGAGCAGGAGTAGGGGCATGACCTGCCCCAGATGTGGAGAGCACCATTGTGGTGGCCTAGATAGAGTGAAAGGAGGAGAGAGAGCCACAAAGTGCATTCTCCCAATTCCATGTCCACATTCCTGGCTGTGTGAGAACTGATCTGTCTTAGGGGGCTTTTCTGGTTGTTTTGGATAGACCCTCAGAAACAGTGAGCAAAGGAAACCTTCTTTCCTTAGGCTGTGTGCTCTCTGTGGTTTCGGTCACACTGTTAGAAAAGGAAACACCAACATCCATGATCTGAAAAATCACAGGGAGAAAAGATGCTCAAACTGTAACATTCGAGTTGTGCTCCTCTCTTCTTTGAGGTCTACCCTTTGTCCTGAATGAGATGGAACGGGAGATATGGCGGTTTGAATATGTACGGCCCCGTAGCATCATGTGCTCGAATACTTGGTCCATAAGGAGTGGCACTATTAGGAGTATGGCTTTGCTGGAGGAAGCCTGTCACTGTGGGAGCAGGCTTTGCGGGCTCAGAAGCTCAAACTAGCTCCAACGCCTGCTGGTCAGGATGTTGAGCTCTCAGCCCCTTCTCCAGCACCATGTCTGCCTATATGTCGACATGCTCTCTTCTGTGACGATAATGAACTAACCTCCTGAATTGTAAGCCAGACCTAATTAAATGTTTTCCTTTATAAGAGTTGCCTTGGTCCTGGTGTCTCTTCACAACAATAACCCCCTAAGACAGGAGACAATAGAAAAGCCAGTGAGTGGTTTCCATACAGTTCTCCATCTTCTGGTTCTTCTCTACCTTGTCTTCAGAGTTTGGTAAGCATTGGGGACCAAGGGGCCCCCTCCACTTGGGCTGGAAGTTCCCAAGGGGGTGGGAATGGTGCTTTCACTCATTCGGTACCATTGGTAATTTTTTTTTACCCAACTATTTTTCAGAGTAGCAACTTAAGAATCACCATCTAACTTACCATTTTTGCCTTACAAAAGAGGTCTTATAAAAATACACCAAATGTGTCTACTTGTAAATATTTTAAGAAGACATGGTTCTTCTAAAATGCATACACTCAACTCCATTGAGTGTTAGTACATCTTTCAATGAGAAAACTGTCTCTGATCTGTTGTCAGTCTTTCCTTTGGCAAATGAAATCCATTTTCTGTTCCAGAAACGTCTGTGCTTAGAAGACTGTAGTAGCTAAAGACAAACCCGTTTTCAAACCATTCTCCACCGATCTTACTGCTTCTGTATTTATGCTTTCCAAAGAAGATCGTTTATTTTGATTTTATGTATGTGAGGGTTTGCCTGTCTGTACATATGTGCACCATGTGGGAGCCTGGGACCCTCAGAGGCCAGAAGAGGGCGTCAGATCCCCGAAACTGGAGTTACGAATGTTTATAAGACTCCACGGGAGTGCAGGGAACCAAACAACCCAGGTCCTCTATCAGATCAACCAATGTTCTTAACTGTGCAGTGAGCTCCTAGCCCCACACGTGTGTGTGTGTGTGAGTGTGTGTGTGTGTGTGTGTGTGCATGCTTTAACTGTCTTTGTAGTTTGTTGTGGATACAGTCATCTTGTATAGCTTGAAACTACCCTTGATTGAGTGGTTCATCATTCAGCTATCTTTTCTTTTCGTTTCTTTTTTTCCTTCCCTTCCCTCCCCTTCCCTCCCCTCCCCTTCCCTTCCCTCCCCTTCCCTCCCCTCCCCTCCCCTCCCCTTCCCTTCCCTTCCTTTCCCTCCCCTTCCCTTCCCTTCTTTTCCTTCCCCTTCCCTTCCCTTCCTTTCCTTTCCCTTCTCTTCTCTTTTCTTCTTTTCATCTCACATCACAGATTAAAAACCCGCAAAGGATTCTGGGCAACCCTTTTATACTTATTTCAATCCAGTCTTTCTAAAGCAGTAACCATCATTCCTGTATATGTTTCTAAATTTTCTTCTCTTGTCTGTCCTCTACAATAATGTAGTCATGATTTGAAAAACAATCACACACACACACACACACACACACACACACACACACACACCATGCACACGTCACTCAACATTGTGATCTTATACTACTGATTTAAATTTACTAAGAATTCATTTACACTTTTGTATTTTCTCATAACCCAATGCTCTGACTGTCAATACAAAAAGTTGTTTGTTCATGCTATCGTGGGGATGAAACTTAGGCTCATATGTGTGGGGCAAACACTGTCGTGAACTGAAAAACCTAGTCCATACTTTTTACATTGTTTTATTTTAGTTTTTAAAATTGTATGTCTGTGTGTGCGTATGTGTATATGTATGTATATGTGTGTCTGCATTGTGTATGTTTGTGTATGCATGTATGTATGTATGTGTGTCTGTATTGTATATGTATGTGTGTATGTCTATGTATGTCTGTGTTTGTATGTATGTGCATATGTGTGTATCGTGTGTGTGTGTGTGTGTGTTGTGTGTGTGTGTGTGTGTGTGTGTGTATTGGTGCGTTGGATCCATGTGACTGGAATTACAGCTGTTGAGAGGTCTGCAGTGTGCATTCTGGATGTGGGTGCTGGGAACCAAACTCAGGTCTGCTACGAAAGCAGTTCAAGTTCTTAACAGCTGAGCCATCTCTCTAGACCTCGTCTATGTTCTGTATTCTTTGATTTTATTCTTTCCCCTCTTTTGATTTGGAAATTATATACTATAATTATATGTATTTACTATTCATCCTATAAACCTCTTTGTTTTTAATTTTTAAAATTGTGTCTTAACTTCTATCTGGAGGATTAGTCTGTTCTCATTCATGCTTAGCACATGTTTTAACAGAACAGCAGTGTCCTTTCTGATCCTTGGCCTTAAAGGTCTCCCAGAGACCCAGTGCTCATGTTTTCCAGAGTAACTCTGAGATGCTTAGCTGGGGACATAAGATTTAGGGCATGCAGAACAGAAGCAGGAGGCATACTGGCTCAGTTTTTCTCAGCCTTCAGTCCAGTGATTCTCAACCCTACTAACGTTATGACCTTTTAGTATAGTTCTTTATGTTGTGGTGATACCCCCCCCAGTCACAAAATTATGTCCTTGCTATTTCCACAAGTGTAATTATGCTACTGTTATGAATTGTAATGTAAATATCTGATATGCAGGGTCTCTGATGTTTGATCCTTGTGTGAGTCACGACCCACAGGTTGAGAACTGATGCGCTAGTCAGTCCCTTGGTGTATTGCCTCACTGTGCAGGTAAGCTCTCCTCACCTACCAAGTGTAAGGATGCCTGAGCAGAAGAGTCGTCATCATCTCCATCGAAGCTTTGCCATGCACCCCTCAGCCATGGGTCCCTGGCTTCTCTGTCAGAAGGACTTGATCTGCTTTCTCGTCTTTCATACATTTTTCAGGTTTTCTAATAGGCTGTTGGCTCCTTTCGTGCTTATGCACGTTTATGGATCCATTGGTGTTCGTGGCTCATTATTCTGAGGGGATCTGGGACTGTCTGAATGCTCAGATGAAGCTCGTTTCCTCGAACCAGAAGCTTCCATGTAAGTGGCAATGTTTCCGGTTAGCTCATCCTCATGGAACAATGAAAGACGCAAGAGATTCAGGCACAACAGATGTGGGGTCACACACATCTGGGATCCTGGTGTTTACATTGTGAGATGGGAGGTAGAGACAAGGAGAGTCCCCAAAACCTTGAATGATGGCCAGCTAGAGAACCCCTGTCATAAGCAAGGTAGAAGTTAAGGACCAACTCTTGAGCTTGTCCTCTGGCCTCTGCCTGCACACTGTTGCGCACACCAATGTGCCTGCCATGCACACAAGAAGAGACAGAGAGCTAAGCACAAACTGTAACCTCTAGGCCCAGAGGCAGGCTGTAATGGACTTGCTCCAACTTGCCAGAGCTGGCTGTTAGTATTCCAGGAATTTCGAGTTGTTGATTTCACTCTGATATCTTGAAATTGGCCATGGTTAAGAGTATTCACACCATTCAAGTCTATGTACACTGACAATCAGTTCTATTCACTCCTTGAGAGATAGTTGCTAAACATTTATCAGTGTCCCACTCATGTTTACTCTCTGTCATCTGTGTGTGTGTAGGTGTATACGTGTATGCAGGTCTGTGTGTGTGCAGGTGTGTACGTGTATGCAGGTCTCTGTGTGTGCAGGTGTGTGTGTGTATGTAGGTCTGTGTGTGTGTTCGCACGCACGCGTGTGAGTGCCTGTGCGCAGGTATGTGTGTATGCAGGTGTGTGCTAGAGTGTATATGTGTATGGGTATGTATGTGTGTGTAGGTGTATGAAAGAGAGTTTGTGAAGGTGTGTATGTGTGTGTGTGTGTATGCAGGTGTGTGTGTGTGTGTGTGTGTGTGTGTGTGTGTGTGCAGCTGTATGTGTATGTCTATTTCCAGGTCAGAGGTCAATGTCAGGTGTTTTCCTTAGTAACCGTCTGCCTTAGTTTTTGAGACAAGGTCTCCCACTGGATTTGCTGCTCACTAGTTTTGTTGGCTTGGCTGTCAGGTGAGTCTCAGGGTTCATCTTGATTGTGCTTTCCCAGTGCTGGGCTATAGACACAAACTGCCATGCCTCTTCCACTCTTACCATTTAAAAACTTGGGGGGCTGGGTCTTGAACTCAGGATCCTCATTCTTGCAGAGAAAGCTTTTTTTTTTTTTAAACTATGGAGCCATTGCCTTAGTTTTCAGTGTCCACTCTTGAGCGCCTCGTGCCATGGTACAGGCATTAGCTGGAGAGAAAGTGAGAGAAGTAAGAAGCCCTCAGAGACAAACACAATCAAGCAGGCTTTCCAGGTTTCAATACATTTAAATGGCAGAAACCTGGTGGGCCGAAACAGCTGAGGTTTGGCAAGATGGTGCCAGTACCCATATAGCTTTTCTGCCTTAAGCAAGGCAAAAGTGGGGGCACGCTGAAGCCAGAGCTTGGATTCAGGCTTTTTTACTTTTTGCTGTGTGACCTTGGAGAATGATTCAGTCTCTGGTAGGCACACTGACAGCCAGGAACGACTGACCTCCATATACACAGACACAGTCCTAAGTGCTTTCTGAAAACTAAGTCTCACCACCCACAACGTGTTGCTTGCCACAGAGGAGAGCTTGCTTATGAGAAGCAAGCAAATCAGATCACCAGTCATTAATCAGGGTCTTACTAGATAGCCCAGGCTGGCCTTCAGCTCTTGTTCTCAGTATGTAGCCCAGGCTGGCCTCCAGCTCTTGTTCTCAGTATGTAGCCCAGGCTGGCCTCCAGCTTGCACTCTGAGGAGATGCCTGGGAAGGTTTCCTGCAGCTCACAAGCCAGTTGTCCTAGATAAATTGGTGAGCTCAAGGTTCAGTGGTAAACCCTGTCTCAGAAAAATCAGCTAGAGGGGTGGAGAGAGGGCTCAGTGACGGTGTTAGATACTTTTCTATTGCTGTGCTAAGACATGTCAACTTGAAAAATGAAGAGTTTAATTGGGCTTCCAGCCCCAGCAGGCAGGAGAGAGGGCATGGAGGTGGGTGGCTGGTACAGCAGCTAAAAGGTCATACCTTGACCCGCAAGCAGGACATAGAAAGCTTACTGGAAACTGCACTGTCTTTTAAAACCTTTAAAGCCTACCCTCAGTGACATACCTCCTCCAACAAGGCCACACCTCCTATCCTTTCCAAACTGTTCCATCAACTGGGACCGATTTTCAAATATAGGATTTGTGAGGCCATTCTTATTCAAACCGCCTCAGTGGTTAAGAACACTTACTTTTTATTCAGAAGATTTGGGTTAAGTTTCCAGAACCCATATCAGGTGACCCTCTATCTTCCAAGGACCCCTGCCTGCACATAGTACACATAAACTTTCTCTGTCTTCCTCCCTCTCTCTCTCTCTCCCTCCCCCCACACTATAATCAATTAAAAATAAATTGTAAAAAAAATAAGGTAAAGAATGATTAAGGAAGACATTTAATATGAACCTCTGACCTACACACACACACACACACACACACACACACACACACATCTTGTATCTGCACCTCTATACACATAGATAACCCACATATAACATGTATATAAAATGCCTAGAGGACTAAAAATGCATAACTCTGAGGACATTTCTTAAAAGGCTTAGCTGAGAGCTGTGGGCAGCACCATTGAGTGGGTTTGAGGCCCAAATGAATAAGTACAGGATCGAGCAAAGAACACACATCTCCCATCTCTGCCTCTGATTCCTGGATACTGTGATGTGAGCTGAGATGTCACCACTTGCATGTGGAGGGCACCTTCCTCACTATGATGGACTTAACCCCTCTGAAACAGTGAACAAAATAAACAACCCCCCTTTAAGTTGTGTGTTTTTTCTAACATTTTGTAGTAGGGATGCAAAGTAATGAGTTTCCAACCTCATGAATATCTACATCCCTGCCTGTTCCTCAGATCCTTAAGCTGTGGGTTGCGATCTTGTATTAAGTTTTATGTCAACTTGACACAGGCTAGAGTCATCTGAGAGGAGGGAACCACAGCTGAGACAATGCCTCTATAAGATGGGGCTCTAAGGCATTTTCTTAATTAGTGATTGATGGGGGAGGGCTCAGCCCATTGTGGATGGGGCCATCCCTGGGCTGGTGGTCCTGGGTTCTATAAGAAAGCAGGCTGAGCAAGCCATGGGGAGCAAGCCAGTAAGCAGCACCCTCCATGGCCTCTATGGCTCCTCCAGGTTCCTATGCTGCTTGAGTTCCTGTCCTGCCTTTCTCTGGTGATGAACAGTGCTGTGAACCGAACCGCTCTCCCACATCCCAAGCTGCTTTGGTTGTGATGTTTCATTGCAGTAGGAGAAACTCTAGTACAGGTCCTGTATGGGACCTGGATAATGGGGAGGTTGTGAAAACAGTGAAAAGTTTCCAAATAGGGACCCAAGACAGAATTCTTAGTGGATTCAAGGTGCTTCTTGCCAGCGCTTGCCTGTGTTACTCAGGACTTTGTACCTCTCGTGGCATGGCACTTTGCAACACCACCAAGTTCTGCCTGCACGGTGCCTCGGCAAAGCCCTGAGATTGCTCCCCGTCACACATCGGCACTTGCTGATCTTCTCAAGGTTTGATTACTTGCTGTTTCTAACTGTCATCCCTCATCCCACAGTATCAAAATCCTGTGTCTTTAGATCATATCGGGTTAGGATGTTTCATTTTAAAAATTTCTGTTTGAGTTGCTGGTTTAAACTTCGTTTAAAAAAAACAATAAATTTAGCTCTGGGATTAAGACAAAATTGCCTACAATCTCTGAAGTTGCCTTAAACATACTTCTGCCATTTTGTATCATGTATTTATGGAATCAAAATGTCAACAAAATCTGAAAAACATAAAAGATGCTCTTTCTCAGTACCCAAAATTCATCCAAGACTTAATTCTTTATGCAAAAGCAAACAAGTACATCTGTCTCATCAGTATGCAAGTTTGCTTTTATCGTTAATAAGTGGTAAAATTATATGTAAACAAAAGAATTGTTTTAAAATAAGTTTCTTTTTAAAACATTTTTTCCCTTCTCAGTGAAATTCAAGCATCCTCCCTTGGGCCCTACTTGTTACTTAGCTTCTTGGGTCTGTGGATTATTACATGGGTATGGTCTATGACCAGTGGGTTTGATTTGAAGACCTATTTATACATCTATACACTTAGGGTTATGTAGAATGTCTCAGGCCATAAGGGGTCACAAGTAAAAGTTTAAGAAGCCATGGTCACTTGTTTGCATTGCAAGAATAAGGAGCTAACTTGTTTTCCAGAGTCTACTTGGGTTTCTCTCTTGCTCCTCTTTCTGAGTAACCATTTATCTTTCTCTTCCCCTCATGTGCCTATGTATATAGTATGTGCATGCATATTCACGTGCATGAGCATGTTTGTGAACACATGTAAGCCTGAGGTTGACATCCAGAGTTGTCCCTGGTTGTTCTCAACTTCTTTCATTGAGACAGAGTCTCTCGATTGAAGTCAGAGTTCACCAATGCTTAGGTGTTAGGCTGGACAGCTTGCCATAGATATCCCTGATGCTTACCTTAGCACTGGTTTAGAGGCAGGTTGGAATTTCCATAGGTTCTGGGGATCTAAGTCTGGTTTCTATGGTTTCATAGCAGGTGCTTTAAGCACCAAGTCAAGCCCCACAACCCAAGCCTTGTTACTTTTTTTCAAAATCACAAATTTAATCATTATTCTAGGCTGTTCTGTTTTGAATAAATGTCCTCTAAAGTCCCATGTGTTGAAGATTTGGCTTTACTTAGCCCACAGCACTACTAGGAAATGGAGGAACCTTTAGAAGCTGGAGTTTGTGGAAGGAGGAGAGGAAGGAACGTGTTCTGGGGAGAACACTGAGATGCTCGAATGCCCTTCAGGCGCTGTTGCACTCTTGGCTCCTTCCGTGATAGCCTACCTTGTTACGTGTACAAAAGCAATGGCACCAACCTTATGAAAGCTATCAAACTGTGCCCAAGTAAACCTTTTCTCTTTTAAAACTGATTAACTCAGGCTTTTTGTTGCAGTAACAGAAACCTAACACACACATAGATTACATGTGTTCTCTCCTTTAGGACAGTTCCTAGAAAGAAGCCACTTTACTCTGAACCTTCTACAAGGTGATTAGCTGATTAGAATGTTAATGGTTGTAGAGAGCTGGGAGTGTTGCCCAATTACAATCTATCTTAGGCTGTCGTAGCACCTCAGTGACGGCACTATCCTCAGATGAAACTTTTGGGATGTAATAATTTAGTCAACCACTGTTGAGGTTTGGTCTGCTAGGTTTTGTAATGTTTACTGGTTCCCAAGACCTGGTTGCCCCTAAGGAGGAGAGAATATGCACACACACACACACACACACACACACACACACACACACACACACACACAATGTAACACACTATGTAACCTTATCCCTCTCCAAGTTATTCCTGATTGGTGAATAAAGATGCCTGTAGCCTATAGCTGGACAGAGAGATCGGTGGAGTGGGGTTCCCAGGCTTGGAGTCCGAGGAAAGAGAGGTATAAAGAGGACAAGACACCATGGGGGAGGTGAGGTATAAAAACACGGCCATGGGGACTGGCCAATCAGAGTTAAGGGCAGCCCAGATAGAACATGGCAAGTTATAACTCAGGGTTACTGATAGTGAAGTACACATAATAGCAACGGGGAAGTAGATTGAATAGCTTACAGGGTAGAGATCTGCCCAGCTCTAGTACATTAAAGGCTTATTATCATATAAAAGTTGCGTGTCTTTTATCTGGGAACTGGAATGATCAAAGCCGGGGTAGAAACCCCAAATTGAGATTAAATACTTAATACAACAAACCACAGCTTCGACCAACCCACAAGTGAAGGTTATCCCAGATAGCGCCCAGGACTACGGAGTGTATTTCAATCACTTCATCTCCTCTACATCTTTCCTCATCACCCTCTGTCCTTGTGATCCACTGGGTTTATTACACACTGCTTATGCGAGCAGGGACGGCTTAGTGGCCACATCCGAGATGCCCGATATCTCGGCACTTTGACCTTGCTCTTCCCAGGTTCTAGAATGGGGACTGCTGGATTTCTGTCATTTAATCCATGGCAGTTTTACTTTGACGCCCAGAATGGACCAAGGCTGCCATGTTTCCTCAGACCTCATGAAACTCCTTGTCTCAGTCAGTGTATCTTGGGATACCTTAGCAATGATGCCCCAGGGTATCTTGTCAGCTTCTGTCAACAATGGTTTATTACTCATCCATGGAGCATCCAAGGGTCTGACCTACAGAAGACTCATTATGGAATGTAGGTGGTGGAATGGCCTCCACGTGGACATAGAAAAATAATTATGGTGGGGAGAAAAAGGAAAGGGCTAGCTGAGTGCTACTTCTCCAAGCTTCTGCCCAGGGAAAGTTGAGAACAGTTTTGAGCTCTGCAGAAAAGATGCAGGTAGAAAGGAAAGAAGGGCAAGTATCTGATTACCAGAGCATAGTTAAGCATCCCTGACAGGACTCCCTGTTGCTTACTTTGCTATTTAAATAATTTTATGTCATTTGTGAGTGTATTCACGTGTGTATGTGTACTCCTGTGTGTGCATACTTATGTGTGTGAGTGTGCATATTCATATGTGTGCACATTCATGTGTGTATGTAATATTTATGTGTATGAATTCATGTGTATAAATATGTAGTGTGAATGTGTGTGAATGTGTGTATCCATGTGTATAAGTATGTAGTATTCATGTGTGTATATTCATATGTGTGAATATGTAGTATTCATGTGTATGATTGTGTGTATCCATGTGTGTGTTTATTTATGTGTGAGGGTGTATATTCACGTGTGTGTATAGTCATATGTGTGAATGTGTATGTATTCATGTGTGTGAATGTGTGTATATTCATGTGTGTATGTGTATATTCATGTGTGAATGTGTATATTCAATTGTGTGTGAATGTGTGTGTAGTCATATGTGTGTGTGTAGTCATGTGTGTGAGTGTGTGTATATTCATGTGTGAATGTGTATGTATTCATGTGTGTGAATGTGTGTATATTCATGTGTGTGAGTGTGTGTATATTCATGTGTGAATGTGTATGTATTCATGTGTGTGAATGTGTATGTATTCATGTGTGTGAATGTGTATGTATTCATGTGTGTGAATGTGTGTATATTCATGTGTGTGAGTATGTGTATATTCATGTGTGAATGTGTATGTATTCATGTGTGTGAATGTGTGTATATTTATGTGTGTGTATATTCATGTATGTGTATATTCACGTGTGTGTATATTCATGTGTGTATATGTATTTATACATGTGAGCATGGGCATACAGGTGTCACAGAGCACAAGTGGAGGGTTGGTCCACATCTTAACACCTTGTTCTGAGATGTCCTATAGTTCAGTGTGACATCATTCTCCAGGCTAGCTGGCCTGGAAACTTCCAGAAGTTCTTCTGTCTTCACTTCCTGTCTCTCTGTCGAAGTTCTGGAATTACAGAGGTGCTGCCTTTATATGGGTCCGGGTTCCCAGCTCCTTGAGTTTGCCTACTGACCCCCTCTTGAGTTTCAGTTCTGTTGTTTGGGACAAAGCCAAGGCTGTGTAGAGTTCTACGTGGTGTCTTCCTGCCGAGCTCCCTGACTTAAGTCCTCTCCTCTGGCCCTCCTTATAGCGGAGTACATTGCTTTTGTGAACATCCAGCCTTTCTCTTCAGGGTCCTGGAAGTAACATCTTCCCTTCCACCTGCCCTCCCTGGCTCTGCCGGCTCTCCAGGTCTCTGTCTGTTGCTCCTTCATGGATCCCTTCGCTGGACCTGTAAATTGGTCAGGGTCCTTTGTCATATGCCTATACAGAATGGTGTTTGTTTTTCTAGAGAATTAAACGTGGCACTTGCCCAGCATGCATGCAGCCCTAGGTTCTAGTCCCAGGACTGTCAAGACAGGGCATCAACTTCCTGATGCTGTGAGCATTGGTAGTAGATATTTGTCCAAGTTAAGTCCCGATGGCAGAGGTAGAACATGTCAGTGGACATCTGTGGGGCTGACGTGGTGGAAGCGAGCCACCGTGTTTGACCCTGTCCGACTCCAAAGTGTCAAAGAACAAATCTTATCAAAGTTGCACAATAAGTAGCCATTATTAGAGCAGGTGACCTGCTGTTGAACTTGAAATACAACATGTGTGGCCATCAGCAAGTGCATGGGAGTCAGGGGTTATCAGGGCGGAACAGCAGGTTTGATTGGCAGTGTCCAGTTCTCTCCCCTTTCTCAATACAAACCATGACAGCACCCTGTTGTCCCAGCAACATAAACATTCAGAAGAGCCAGAAAGGGAGGAAACCAGAAATACGCCACGAGTACCTTAGAGGGCAGAGGTTGAGTATGGTGAGCACCTCGTGCTTTTGCCCTTAGTGATGAGGTCAGGGATGTGGCTCAGCTGTAGAGGGCTTGCCTTGTGCTATGAAAGTAGAGGCAGGAAGATCAGAAGTTCCAGGCCATCCTTACTCCACAGAGAGTTGGAGACTCTATGCTATGTAAGATCCTATAAGAGGGGCTGGGGAGATAAAAATGTGTGCTTGGTACGTAAAATGCTTTCTGTGAAAGCATGAGGGTCTGAGTTTACAGCACCCGTGTAAAAGGCCAGATGTGGTTGTGTGTGCCTTTAACCCTGTACTTGAGCCAAGAATGGGAGGATCCTGGAGGCTCCCTGGATAGCCAGTCTAGACAATTGGTGAGCTCCAGGTTCAGTGAGAGAACCATCTTAAAAACTAAGGTTGAGGGCAACTGAGGAAAACCTCTGGTGTCAACTTCTGGTCTCTACACTGGAACATACTACTGAGTCCGCATGCCACACCCCCAATGCATACATCGTTGTTTTAGTTAGGGTTTTCATTGCTGTGAAGAGAAACCATGACCAAGGCAACTCTTATAAGGACAACATTTAATTGGGGCTGGCTTACAGGTTTAGAGGTTCAGTCCATTATTAAGGCAGGAAGTGTGCCAGTGTTCAGGCAGGCAAGGCAATCGAGGAGCTAAGTTCTACATATTGTTCTGAAGGTGAACAGGAGAAGACTGTCTCCTAGGTAGCTAGAAGGAGGACCTCAAAGCCTTCCCCATAATGACACACTTCCTCCAACAAGGCCACACCTCCTCCAGTAAGGCCACACCTCCTCCAGTAAGGCCACACCTCCTCCAGTAAGGTCACACCTCCTCCAGTAAGGTCACACCTCCTCCAGTAAGGCCACACCTCCTAATAGTGCCACTTCCTGGGCCAAGTATATTCAAACCACCACAATCATACATTACAAGAAAAAAAAAAGTCCAAGAGGTAACCATTGATATGGAAGAACTAAAGCACAAAGATTTTAGGTTTCTTTTCCTCTCCTTTCTCCCATTGAGCAAATTTCTGGATAAAGACAAAGGTGTTTGTAAGTAAAGTGGGAATAACGACATCAGTCTGTTCTGAGGACAAATCCCTTTAGGATGAGACAGTTATTGTACTACTTTTCACTTCTCTTGGGTTGTTGGCTCCAATTTCATCACATCTGAGAAAGCATTTTTTTTTAATAAAACAAGTATGCACAAAAAGCAACATGGGGGGTTGGGGATTTGGCTCAGTGGTAGAGCGCTTGCCTAGGAAGCGCACGGTCCTGGGTTCGGTACCCAGCCCCGAAAAAAAAAAAAGAAAAAAAAAAGCAACATGGATGTTGAGCAGGAAATTGAGGGTCATCATATTAATGTTGTTTTTCCTGAGTTGATTGGCATATATGTTTCTTTGACCTATTATGTTGACTTAACCATATTGCTTTGAAGAAAATTCACTGTCTGGCATCTACAGGTTGAAATCACAAGGCCAAGAGATCAACAGAAGGAAACTGACCCCCCCACCCCCCACAACCTGTTGTGTACCTTGAGCTACAAAATGCCATGTCCTTAGCTTTATCCAGAGTAAAATTTTTCCTTTCAGTCGAACGCAGTCTCCCTGAGGGTCCCTTTTAGAAGTTCCTGGATTCCCAAAATCTCCAGCTCTACAGAGGTTAGCATCTGGAAAGGGGCTCAGCTATTAGTTCTTGCAAACACTTTGGTGAAGAGCATTTACAAACCAGCTTGTAGCTGTGTCTGCAGGTCTGTGTGCACACAAGGCACATAAACGGAAGTAATAAGCATCTAGTACCTTAACAGATAAATGTGCCTATTAAATAATTGCATGTGATTTTATTTTTTGACTTGGTACTGAAAAGTTCATCTTTTGGTTGGTGTAAGTTGACTTCTCTGTATGGGAAGCAAGTATCCTGGCTTTGGACAGTGGCTTGACCTCAAGGATTTGGGTAGATTTCATGGAATCAATTCTCAAAGCTACTTCTCTAATTTGACAATAAAGCCAAGTGATGTAAAGAAAATAAATACAACCAACCAGAGAGATCCATATTTCAGTGTAAGTTCATGCATCACAGTTTGTTTTCAACTGTTGTTTCTTTTCTCAATTTTTTTAAATAAAGAATTTTAAATTTTTTGAGGGTATAATTACATAACTTCCCCTCTCATCTCTTCTCTCCAGAACCTCCCATAAATACCTCTTAATTGTTGTTACATGCAAAACATTTATGCACAAGCAAATATGTTCCTAAATACACAAATGTATCCTGTTAGTCCGTATAATGTTTCTTCTATGCATATTTTCATTTGGCTTTGGATAACTGTGATACTTTGCATATGCTTGACCCAGGGAGTGGTACTATTAGAAGGCATGGCCCTGTTAGAGTAGGTGTGTCACTGTGTGTGTGGGCTATAAGACCCTCACCCTAGCTTCCTGGAAGTCAGTCGTCCTCTAGCAGCCTTTAGACGAAGATGTAGAACTCCCAGCTCCCCCTGCACCATGTCTGCCTGGATGCTGCCATGCTCCTGCCTTGATGATAATGGACTGAAGCCCTGAACCTGTAAGCCAGCCCCAATTAAATGTTGCTCTTTATAAGAGTTGCCTTGGTCATGGTGTCTGTTCACAGCAGTAAAACCCTAAGACAATAACCAGTTGGTGTTCCCCTCCCTTCTTTAGTCCTTTACGTAAAGTTAAGACCTCCTGGTCTCTGCCTCCTTACCCCTACCCCTCACTCTAGCATATCTATTGTTGGCCTTGTTCAGCTCGTGTCCCGAAAGTCACATCGATGAGACTTTATGAGTGTAGCTCCTGACACTCCTGAGAGATACAGTCCCACAGAAAACTCCTGATCCTCTGACTCTTTTTTTTTTTTTACTTTTCTATTTTTCAGAGCTAGGGACAGAACCCAGGGCCTTGCTCTTGCTAGGCAAGCGCTCTACCTCTGAGCTAAATCCCCAGCCCGATCCTCTGACTCTTACAATCTATTCCCGTTCTGAAATGTTCCCTGAGCCGTAGGTGCAGGAGTGTTTTATGTATGTATCTACTTGGAGTGGGGCTTCACATCTCTGCAATTTGATTGGTTGTATTTTCCTGCAATGGTCTCTATGTGTTGCATTAAGAAGGTGCCTTGATGAGGGGCAAGGACTACATGTATCTGTGGTTATAAGGACAAATATTTACTATGTAGTTAGGGAGTATGCTGGTTTGGTAAAGTGGTGGTTGTAGGTTTTTCTCCAAGGTCCATAACTCTACTAGCCCCAAGTAGTTGGCTAGGTTTCCAGGGCTAGGTATCGTGCCCATCTTGTGGAGTGGGCTGTAAGTCCAATTAGAGAACTGTTGGTTACCATCAAGGTATGTGAGCCACCGCTGCATCCTAAGGGCCGTTGGGCCATGCTGCTGCCGCTGCTGTCATCACAGCTGGGCACCAATGTTGGTCACTTCCCTCCTTTGGAAGTTGGCATGGCATCCTCTGGTCCCATGAGAGCCAATCTTCAGGGAGGAAGCTTTCCAGTTAGTTCCAGCTTAGAGGCTTCTGGGTCCTAGGTCTCAAGTGCATGGTGTTTTCAGCAGCATGGACTTAGCCTTCCACTTCTGGGAGGCAACCATGGGCAATAACAATATCATGTACTGTTTGGGAATCTCTGAATAACTGTGATCAACAGCTCAAAACAGGGATTCTTCTCAAAATTGGTGTTGGGGTTTTGGTTAGATGGTCTTTAGTGGAAAGTGAATTGTTAGCCCAGATGAAAAATTTAATTTAAACTGTTTATGTATATTTATATACAGACGTGTGTGTGTGTGTGTGTGTGTGTGTGTGTGTGTGTGTTGATATCTTGCTATGTAATATGTAGCCCCAGCTGTCCTCAAACTTGAGATCCTCTTGCCTCAACCGAACAGGTTCAAGATGACATGTGTGTGCTAGATCTTAGCTTGATTAGTGGAATTATTGATTTAAACTCATCCAGCAAGTGCCTGCACCACGCCAGCAGTTGATATTTTCCATGCTGTTCAATCTTCTCCTTACTTCAACCTTGGAGACTGGGTTTAGGGCTTACACAATATGTGACAGGCAAGCATTTCTACCACTGGGCATATTTCAAGCTCCTTTAAAAACACTGAATTTTATCCTGAGACATTCATCTCAGTCTGCAGCTCTGGCTGATCATGAACTTGAAAGCCTCCCAAGTGTTGGTCCTGGGATTATGGGTATAGTAGGAATTTTATATTCTATCTAGCCTGTATAAAAGACACACCATCCCGGTATTTTATTTACAGCTGTAAGCCTAGATTGGGCAGCCTTGGAGCTAGGCTAGCTTACATTGCAGCCATACGTCCCTGTTACTCGCTGTTTCTCTTGGCCACGTGCTCATGGTCCATCTCCTTTCATTGTGACTTCCTCCTCTCTTCTCTCTGTTTTCTCCTGAGACTCCTTACTTGATCCTCAAAAAGCCTTTCTCTCTCTACTGACCAATCATGGGGTTCAGCCTTTTATTGACCAATTCATTTGAGAAGCAAGGCTTGTACAATGAAAACTGCTCATTTTGGGGCAACCAGATCTTGGGGTACAGGATTTAGCATTTGAATACATAGCAGCACCAGACCAACCACAACATATGGGTATATGTCTCTGTAACCCACCTTCTGCTCTTCTTTCTTGAATACTCTTAACATTCCTAACACTCCTTAAATATTTCAACTTACGTTTCTTTCTTCATCTAGAAATAGCATCGCCCATTTTCTTTTTCAATTCATCTGCGTTGTAAGGGAAGAGACTACAGTGGGCAAAGGGGAAAATCTGTGTTTGATTTGGGTGATGGAAAATAATGACTTAGTGTTGCCTCAAGAACCTGCTGTCCTTGAGTCACACTGTATACATAGCAGTGGCTTTCAGGGGCAGTTTCTCCCTGGCCACGGAGGACACCTTGAGGATGATTCATGGTTTACGCAATGACTGCCCTGTAGCTAAATCGGGAGGCCACAGGTTTACCAACAAACTGAAGAGTGAGTCCTGAGCAGGAATGAGAGGCCAGAAGCTCAGAGAAGGCAACAGGTACCTCCTTCTGCTACAGGCTCTTGGGCAGAGGCTATGGAACAGCTGCTGGCCAAGAGGGAAGTCCAAAAGGCAGAGGAAACTAAATACACCCTGTGGTATTTTACCAGGGAAAAGCAACAGGACTTCTTGCTGTGGGGAGAGGGACAAGCAACTGAACCCACTTAGTCAGGTGAAGGGGTTCACCTGTGAGCAATGGATTAGGGGTGGAGCTTTACATGGATGGCTTTACAGAAGAGGGGTGTGTGGGAGACGGGAGAGACAGAGATCAGTCATTCCTACAAAACCGTAAGCTATTTGCTGACTCAAGGCATGGAAAGTGGAAAGACGGAGTCTGAAATTGTAATGAAGCTATGATGTATAATTATGTAAAGTACATGTCCTGGGGAAACACTGGCAGTCCAGAGTTTGAGAACAGTGGCTGGGGCAAGATCAATGCAGGTATGCTGTCTGTTTTCTATTTCTACGCTGTGCGGTGTGAACATGGGGTAGGGCTCGGGAGACATTAAATCTAGAGCCTAGTAGTATGACCGTTGCCCCAGGGGTTAGGAGTCCTTTGTCCCCAGTGCACAGGGCCCTAGCAGCTGTGAACTTAACCTGTGCACAACCCATGCACAGACAGTGAGAACAAGAATTTGCCCTGCTCTATGGGGGTAGTGAAGGCATTTGGCGAGTCTGGGGGTATTGCAGCTCTAAGATGGGCGATATGGGAAGACTAAGATCCCAGAACTCTGAAATTTACCCTGAGTCTTAAGAGGTTTAACAGCCATGGTGGAAACCGAGGGATATATTCTATTGAAATAACAAGCAAGCTCCCCTTCTATCATCTTCTTGTGTTTATTTCTGAACTCGATTTCATAACTCACCACCCTGGTTGAATGATTGTAGCACGATAATATTTTAAGTACTTATTTTATTTTGTGTGTATGTATATATACCTAAAAGTATGTATGTGTCACCAGGTGTGCTCAGGAGGAGACAAGGTCAGAAAAGGCATCAGGCCCTCTGGAACTGGACTTTCAGATGGCCATGAGCCACCATGTGGGTGCTGGGACTCAAACGGTGTCCTCTGTGAGAGTAGTGGGTACCCTTGACCTCCACAGTGTCTGTCCGTCCTGCGCTGAGGATATTTTGAATTGAGTTGGGCAATGTTCTACAGTTGTTTTTGTTTTGTTTGTTTGTTTGTTTTTTTTTGTTTTTTTATTTTTTTCAGAAGTAGAACCCAGGGCAAGCAAGTCAGCTCAGCGGGTAAGAGCACTTGCTGTGGGAGCCAGAAGCCTGATTTCCATCCCTGGGACACACTCGTGGAAGGAAAAAACCGAGCCCTGATTGTTGTCCATTGATCTCCACACAAGCTCTATGCACACATATGCTCCCCCAATACCACTAACAAATTAAATCAAATTAAAACGTGAGGAAATAGTGGAGAGGCAGCTATCAAGGAGACAGTCAAGCCTTAGAGCTGGTCACCAGCTAAGGGCACATGGCACATTGTTGGAGAGACATGGGAAGGAATGAGACCCAAGACTAGGACAGTTCACATTCACAGTTTGCTGCTTCCCATCTGAGGGAGCCAAGGTGCAGACCTCCATCCTTTCAACCTCATTGCCTGTCTCTAGGCTGAGGAGGTAGTTGGCTACTTCCAAGTGTTAAGGTATGGATTCAGGTCCTAAATGTGAGCTTCTCTAACATCTGGCCTGATGTCTAGCCATTGCTCACTGCCTGCGTTTCCTGCCCATTTCTCTTGAAATGCTGAGGGTTGAGTGCAGAGCGTCATAAAAGGCGAGGCAAGCGCTGTGCCCACGAGCTGCGTCCCAGCTCTCCTCCCTTAGGCAAACACTGTCCTGACTGACTGTTGTCCCCAACCGTCCTCCTCTAGGGAGTGCTCCACTGTTTAGCCACATCCCAACCTTCCTCCTGTTCTTCTGAAAGCATTTCTAGCGAAAAGAACATGGCTTCTTTTTGCTAGGCTCTCTTTCATCTTCAAAAAGAGGAAAAGGAGCAAAAACTTAACACCAACTCCTATACAACAGTTAATGGGTTTGTTTTGCCCAACAAATACATGGAGGGGAAAGAGGCCATTTACATGTATATGTATAACCCTACCTGAATATGGCAAAGCCCAAGATACACTGGTCAAAGACCCACAAAGGTGCTGTTATTCTGCAGCAGCAGAAAGGGATGTCAAATGGTAACAACATCTCACGGCACCCGGGCACACCCACCAGGCCTTGAGGGGATCTTTTTCCTGCAGAGAAAGGAGACATTGCTGATGAGTGAAGGGCCTCCAGGACAGGGCACATGCAAGGCCCTCTCTCCTCTCTGTGTTGACAAGTTTGTACTTGTCAAAGTGATTTGAGCTTGTACTCAACACCTCCCTTTCTGGAGTTTCTAGAAGATGTTGGATGGTTAAAGAGATGTCACAGGGGGGCTCTGCCCAAATTTCAGCATCCTTAAGGATGACTTTGGCAGGAGACCTCCAACATCTCGTTAGGGAGTGATGCTTGGTGCCCTGACATGCTGTGATGGATCCAGCCATTCCGGTGGAACAGAACCAAGGAGCCAATGGTCAAAGATCATCTCAGTTCCCTTCTACTATTGGCTTTAGAACACATCAAGCTTGGTTAAAGATTACTTGTGGAGTGGCTTTGTGCCTAGAAAGACAAACAAAAGAAGGACAGTCTGACATTCAGCGTCTGAGTTGGACAGACAAGAGACAATAAAACAACGATAATGTGTGCCATGTGTGGATTTCCTGACATTTGCTGAGCAGTGTCCTCAGTGCACGTTATCTTGGATTCCTTAATTCTCTCCAGAAGTATTTCTCCAATGTCTGTTATGTGTCAGGTGTTCTGGTTGGAGTACCACAGGGCACAGGGTAGGGAAACCTCTTGCTTTTGGAAAATGGTCCAGTACATATAAACAGGGGAATATATATGATCAATGCCAAGGTCGTAGTGGTAAAGAACAACAAAGCAAGAGCCTGTGAGGGCTGGGGTACAGGTAAGGAGGAGTTTTAGGCAGAGATGTGGCTTGAGGGATGGAGCAAGTGTCTCCAAGGCTGCATGCTCCAGGCAGAATAAGCCGTATGCGTTGAGGCACAGGGACCATGAGAAGGAACTTGGAATCCTCATGGTGGCTGGAATGGGCTTGTATGGAGAACTGGATAAAGGGGCAAGAGAATAAGCCTTTTAGAGGCATTTCCCATAGGAAAAACAATCAACTCTTATCAAAGACAACAGGAGGCTCCCAGAAGCCTCATCTGCTTTGGCTGGAGAATATGGGGTTCAGATCACCCTTTCCTACAACAAGGCAAGAAAATTGGTCCCTGCAAACTGGTGTTGACAACTCCTTGTCTCTCAAGGGGGTTTATGACATGGCTGTAGGTCATCTCTAGCTGATATCCCCAGCCCCTAGGGTAATTAATAGGGGTTCTGGGGCACAGCATGGCATTCACTATTGGTTTGTTTATTATTAATTTTCAAAACAACTCTCTGAGGGTGGGATCTTTGTATCCTATGGATTGCAAGAAACTTAGGGCCAGGGATTTTAAGCAATTCATTCAAGATCCTAAATCAAGGACATGCTGGATTTGAACCCAGATCTCATTGAATTAGAAGAACATAGATTTTTGAATTGATGTACCACCATTTAGAACATCTATCTCCAGAGGTTTTTTTTTTTCTTAATCTTGCAAATTTGTAACTGAGCATCCCATGAGCCCCTCTTCCCAGTCTTTAGAAACTGCCATTCTATGGCTTGTTTTCATGTGTTTCACTAGTCTGCTGTGTTGTGTGAAATTTCCTGGAGGAAATTCAACCAAATACATGTTGATGTTTGATAGATACACTGACAGCAGATAGGAGAAATGCTTTCACCTAAGTTTATAGCAGTTCCTCATAGAAGCATGGGGGTTGAGGGGAGGAGTGGTTACTTACAAAAAAAACATGGGTGGCTTAGCTGCATCCCTGAATAGCCCAGCCCAGCACGGATGACTGACAGCTCATAGGAAGCTGCACTCCTGCCCAGCTTGCAGGCAGTTCCCCCCACTGAAGAGTCTTTTTTCTACTACTGATTGCCTACTGTCCACATAGCCTCAGGGGAGATGCCATGAGGTCTGCAGAGTCCTGAGTCTTGTAAGTTTTGTGAGTTTCCTGGGCCTCCTGAAGTTCCTCAGCTTCCTCAGTCTTATGAACCTCTTTCCCTCCAGGAGCTAATGTTTTAGTTTGGAAGAAGTAGGTACAGAGCATCTAGGTACCTCAGGCCAATGCAATCACACAGTGTTGTCCCAATAAGACTGCCTAGTTCACTGAGGACTTTCTAAGGCTCGTTCATTTCACAGCATGTGTCTGAGTCCCTTTCCTCTTTGAAAGATATGTAATATTCTAGTATATAGACATACCACAGTTTGTTTAGGCATCTATCTACAGATAGATTGTATCTATTTTTGGCTTTTGTGAATAAGGCTGCTATAAAAATACATCATCAAGTTCCCTCTTTTTTGGGGACCAGCACACACTTAGAAATGAGATTATTTAATTTTAGGATATTTCAATTTTATTATTTATTTATTTATTTATTTATTTATTTATTTATTTATTTACTTGAGGAATCATCATACAACCACCATGACCCTGCACTTGTGGGAAAATGAGTACAGTATGTCTCCACTTGGTTGTTTTTCTCCTCTCTCCTTTTTTCTCCCTCCCTGGCTCCTTTTCTTTGATAAAAGGCATAGAAATAGAAGAGAAGTAATGACTCATCATGTTTTTTTTTTTTTTTTTTTGTTCTTTTTTTTCGGAGCTGGGGACCGAACCCAGGGCCTTGCGCTTCCTAGGCAAGCGCTCTACCACAGAGCTAAATCCCCAGCCCCTCATCATGTTTTTTTAAAATAAATTTTTATTATTTCCTTGAAAATTTTGTACTTGTTTTGATAATATTCACCCTCTCTCCCTGAACTCTTCCCAGATTTGCCCCCTTTCTCTTCCTAACTTTGTGATTTCTTTTCCCCTCTCAAGACCAATTTGTGTGGCTCAAATATTCATCGATGAGTGGCCCTCCACTGACAGGTAGTAGACTTATCTTGGTCTACACTCTTGGAGAAAGGTGACCCCCTCTTCTCCCAGCAGCCAGGAATTGCCAGTAGCCTCATTGCTAGGAGTGGAACTTCACACACAACTCTCCATTCTAGGATTTGGCTTGACTTAGGCTTGTACAGGTCTTGTGCATGCTGTTGTGACCACTGTGTTCACATGTGCTGCTGCCTGGCTGCATCCAGAGGACATTGTTTCTGGGTTGCCATACACCGCCCCTGGCTTTCACCCTCTTTCTGCTCCTCCTCCCTGAGCCTTTGGGAGGGGGGGTGTGGCACATGTGCTTGACTGTGCACTTCCATCCATCCTGTCATTCTCCAAAAGGAAAAAAGATCCCAAGTGCATATCCCAGCCTACTATTCCACTGATGGGTGAGCATGGTGAGTCTTGATACAAACTCAGTCAATGTCCACAGATTCCCTGGAAGCTACTGAGGACCACATGAGGGAAAAACAACGGGGCTGGAGAGATGGCTCAGTCGTGAAGAACACTGACTGCTCTTTAGGAGGTCCTAAGTTCAATTCCCAGCACCCACACGGTGGCTCACTACCATTTGTAACTGGGGATCTGATTCCCTCTTCTGGTGTGTCTGAAGACAGAGTACTCATATATATCAAATAATAAATACATGAATATCTTTAAAAAAAGAACAAAGTAAAAATGGCTTCCATATGAATTAGACTTTTGATTAAGTTTTTTTTTTCTTTAGGACCCTAAAATACTTTAAGGAACTATGCCCTTAGGCCTGTGAGATGGCTCAGCAGATAAATATGCTCGGTATCTTGCCAGAGGACCTTTTGGAATCCACATGGTGGAGGGATAGAATCAACGCCCATGAGTCATCCTTTGACCACCATGTAAATGCCCCTCCACACAAATTAATACAGAAAGAAATGGACAGAGAGCTTCGCTTTTCTTTGCGTATGTTAGAAATGATATGTAGAATTTGGTCAAAAACTTAAAAACTGCTGCCAGTGAAACATCTCAATTGATGTAAATAGTGATAGCTTAGGATGGTGACATCACTCTCTCTCTCTTTTTTAATGTTTCTAAGTGACCTTGAGATCTCATTCCAGTTGGCTCCCTTCATCCTCCATTGATGGAATAACACACAGGCTCTCCTTAGCCAAGAAACAATGTATTCTGTTTTTTCTCAGAAATTTCATTTCCGTGCTACTTCAGAATCTTATGCTAATGTAACATAATTATGATACAAAGTCCTTTCTGAATACCATGTTGTACTTTTTTCCACAAAGCCTATGTATAAGGATGAAAATTTATACATTTTTAAATTCCATGACTTAAGGCTTTAAGTGTTTTCAGGACTGAGTTCTCTTCACAATGAGTAATAGCATGTGACTGACCAAAGCAATATAAATGCAGAGGAAATCTTGATAAAGTGTGGCCAAAAAGGGAAAGTTGTGTTGAAGTTTGAATCTCTTTAAACTTTCATTTATGTTTATTTTATGGGCATTGGCAGTTTGCCTGCATCTATGTCTCTATGATGGTGTTGGATCTTCTGGAACTGGAGCCACAGACAGTCATGAGTCACCATGTGGGTGCTGGGAACTGATCTGGGTCCTCTGGAAAAGCAGTCAATGCTCTTAATCACTGAACCATCTCTCCAGCCATGATTGTGGATAAATATTACTCACTGCCAGATTGCTATGACTGCCAAGTAGGCAGCTTCAGTTCTAGTTTTCTTTCCTTTTAGATTTAAGAGACTCCTGTACTTACAGATGGGGAGAGTGTGATTAGGAAAGCACCCTTTACCTTTTTCAACTCATTCTAAATTTTTTGCCCCACACCACGTGCTAATCTAGTATCAAACATACTTAAAGATCGGTCATATGACATCTTTTAGATCCTCTTTTAAATTGGTTGAAATTAAATCATTGCAAAACACCAGCGTTGGTTGCTTTACGCATTGCTGCAGCACAATGCCTGGTAAACCAACTTAGGGCTCACAGTTCCGGGAGCAGTCCCTTCCGGAGTGGGAGCCTTGGCAGTGGGAGCCTGAGGCAGTGGGTCTCCCTGCACTTGTGGTCAGGAAGCTGAGAAGGATGAACTCCGGGGCCCGGCTTCTTTCCCTTCTTTCCTTTATTCTGACAGTTAAGGTGGGTTTCCCTACCCCAGTTAACCTAATCTAGCACCCCCCCCCCCGCAGACATGCCCAGAGACCTGTCCTATGGTGATCCAAGATCCTACCAAGAGGACAATCAAACAGTTACAACACCTGATTTGTGAAATGCTTGCTGCCCAATCCACTGTAGGTGGAAACTGTGTGTTTCTCAAAGCTCAAGGATTGAACGTATCACCCCCAGCACCTCAGAATGTGACTGTATTGGAAACGGGATCTTTGTAGATTTAATTAGCTAAGGTGAGGTCACAGGGTGGTGCTGGGCAGAGCCAGGAATGCAGGGGGAGATGTAAAGAGATCTGAGGAGCAGGCCTTCTACGAGCTAAGCAGAGAAGTCTGGGACATTTCTCTCTCTTAGCTTTCAGAAGAACTAGCCAGTTAATAATTCAGATTTGGAATTCCAACCCCAAGCATTGAGACAGTAAGCATCTATTGTTATACCCCCAGTCTATGATAACTTGTTTCGTCAGCCCTTGCAAACTGTCACATAGGTCTTGGAGCCAACCCTTCCCAGCTGTGAATACCATAGTTTCTATGATTTGGTGTCTAGATGAGTTATTTTATTTATTTTATTATTCAAATTCTTGAAACAACAACAACAGAAAAAAAAACCCAAAACAAAACCAGCCTTACACTGTAGCCCAGGTTGGCTTGGATCTTAACTATGTAGCCCAGGCTAGCCTTCAATGCAAGGAACTCTTTGTGACTTAGCCTCTGAGCTATGGAAGTATGAGCTACCATAGCCAGCTCAGGAGGGAGTTTTAAAACCTGAGAGCTATGAATTGGAGCAGGACTGAGTGAAAGGGAGACCCTTCTTTAGTGAAGGTCATTTTAGAAAGAGCCCTTGTGACAGATAGATGTTTAATACAAAACAGACACTGAATTTAAAGACCTTGAGGTTATTTTCCTTCAAAATACTTTGGTCTGTGGACCATGTTTTGGCCACTGAGGAATTTGTGAAGCCAGTGTCCAGGGGTCTGTGTGCACTGCAGCGTGACTGCTATACTCCATGGATGTCTTCAAGGAGGGCAGGCTATCTGCTTATGTAAGGATTTAATTAATTTATTTCTTTTTGTAATTTAATGAGGCAAGATATCTCCCCACAGCCCACTCTGGCCTTGAATTCCCATCGTGCAGCTTAAGGCTGGTCTTGAATTTGCAGCAATCACCCTGCCTCAGCCTGTTGAGCACTGGGTTCACAGGCATGTACTGCTGCACTCTTGCCTCAATTAGGAGGAGTAGCCAGCCATATTGCTCATGTCCTCACAGGACTGTGTTTATAGACTGCATTCTGTATTAGCCTTTTTTTTCCCTTGAGAAAGCAGCATAGTAGAGGTGCTGCTCATGAAGGTGAGGCGGAGTAGCAGGAGCGGTGGGAAGCAGGTCATTGATGCCTGGCACAGTGTTGCTAGGTGGAGAAGCAGCTGTGTGTGCTGGCTGGGGGGAAACTGAAGTGACTGCGTGACAGGTGAATATGAACCCCCTGCTCACCGAACCTCACTTCACAGGCACCGCTCCAGGCTCAGACCCTCCTTGTCTTTCTCTAGGCTACTGCTGTCTTGGTCCTGAAATGAGAAGGACGGAGTGTCCTAGAGAGGTTCAGCAAGGGAGCAGTCATGCCCATTGACTGTCCATCCACTATAGGCTGGAGACAGTAGCTGTGTGGACACCCTCACGGACGTGCAAATACAGATGTTCATTGCTCACTATACTCATGGGAGTAGCTTTCTGTTGGGTGGGGTGAAGATGGTCTTTAAGAGCCTTGTGTTTTCCATCAGCCTTGAGGAGATCCATGCAATAGGGTGCTTTTGGTACTGTCTGGGAATTCACTGTCCTTTCTGTCCATTTCCAAATTGTTAAGGTGCTACAATACATCCGCTGAGCCTTGCAGAGGAGAAACTCTGTGATTGGCTCTGTGTCTAAACTCTCTCTGTGGGCTGCTCAATTTCTGGCCGAATTATGAGCTGCCCAGCTTATGCAGGAAGCTCAGACAAATCTTTCCTAGGCCACAGGGCCATGCGACTCTGTGACTATGAGCTTCTTCTAAGCAGGAAGTTCAGAGAGTACCAGGGTAACCCAGACACACAAGCTACTCCCTCTCCTGCATGAGAGACCCAAGAGGGCAAAACATGGGTTCTACTATAGTGATTCTTGGTTGAAAAAAAAAATGCTTCTTCAGTATTTGTTAACTTTCAGATAAGGTTTAATTATGTATCCAAGGCCTACTTCAAATTTGAGATCCTCTTGCCTCTGCCTCCTAAGTGCGGGACCTACTGGTGTGTCTCTAGCAGAACCCTGGTTTCATGTGAGAAGAAATGTGGTTATTATCTTCTAATGGTCTCGCTCAGGCACAGTCATAGTAACAGTTACCGTTGCAGTCTGTGGGTGCTCCCAGCTCCTCAGAGGTTGTTCTTGGCCATGGTGATGGTGACAGAGCCTACTGCTGTGTGGATGTGACCATGTGGTACTTCTGCCAAGGATAGAAGGAAAGTATCAGTATGTGCATGGGAACTCTTACCCACACGGACCTGACCCTTCTGTCCCTTACTTGTATAAATTTCTAGTTCTGTGGCTGAAGTCAAGACACAAGGTAAAGACACAAGGTGGGCTGGAAAGATGGCTCAGTTGGTCAAGGGCTTGCCTTATAATCATGAGAACCTGAGTTTGATCTTCAAAACACTGTGGAAAACAAACAAGCAAACAAGCAAACAAACCAGCCAGTGGGGCAGGTAGCCTGTCAACCCAGCACTCTGGAGACAGCGCTTTGAAGATCACTGATCAGTCTGCTACGTTCCAGGCCAGAGACCCAAGAAAATAGAAAAGACACAAAAGAAAGAAGATGGATGTTACCTGAGGAATGCTGCCTGAGGTTGGTCTTCTGACTCCCATACCCACCCACACATACATGCAGGCACACCTGCATGTGCACATACACAAATATGCAGACACATAAAGGCAAGGGGCTGGCGCCAGCAGATACCTTCAGCACTAATAGCTGGCTTCATTCAGCTACTGCGGAAAGCATCCAAAATGGGGTAATGAGAAAAGAGTCTGTCACTTTGCATGTCCCTACCAGTTATCAGGCACAACATGAGACACTAAAAACACACACCCACTTTCTTTTCCAACCCTGTGGATTGAGAATGTGACACCTGCATTTGATAAGGGAAGAGATGGCCGACTGAGCAGGCAAATACCTTCCTCAAGGTTTCAGTACTAGAGAGTGGCCTCCTCTCCTCCCAGGACTAGTTAAAATGTCAGCAACCTTGTTTCTCCCAATATTTCTGTGGCCAGACTTGCTCATCCCTTACTCCACACCTCTCTCAAGGGTTACCGCGGGCTATGCAGGTTCCCTGATATCAAGTACTGGAAGATATAACCTGAGTGTTGAAAGGCAGTGCACACTGGTCACGTGTTACCTTTGTCCACACAGGTGACCAAAATTTATGACATGGCCACCCATGACTTCACAGAGTGAAAAAAGCACATACAGTCTTACTGTCTGAGAGGAGTGAAGATTGTTTGAGGGCACAAAGGACAATGACGGAGAAAGAACGTGCTAAGAAAAAGTGTTTCCTGAAGCCTCTGCCCTTTGCCTCGTGTGGAAGCTTCTGTCTCCCAGGCTGAGCACCTCGTGGGCGGCAAGCGCTCAACACTTCATGGATATTATTTCTGATCCACACGACATCCTGTTAGGTAGATACTGTTGTTACCTTCCGCGCACAGATGAAGTTACTGAGGACCAGAAAGGTCTTGTGGTTGCCAGAGGCAGATGGCACAGGGAGTGAAAAATGATGCTTGCGAAGCCCTCAGGTCAGCTTGATTCCGGAGACTGTGTTCTTTGGTTCCCTGGAGGAGGATGCCCAATATGACCGACAGCACTCCTGTTGTAACAGAAGGACCCTGAGCTTCAAAATATGGAGACCTGCTTCAGCCAGTTCTACAGGGATGAGAGAGAAAGGGGGAAATTACTTAGAATGGCACCAACTAGAGAGAACCCCTAATATTTTAGGCATGCCCTTGCTAATTTGTAACCTGCTTCTTCAAATAACAATGCATCCTGTGCTCTTTTCCAATAAAGAGAGCTGTGGTTTTTAATGTCTGTGTCCATGTGGGTGCATATCATGTACTGTATGCCTGCAGGTGCACATTCAAGTTGGCCAGAGGTCAACACTGGGTGTTTGCAGGGGAGGGGATGAAGCCCTCAGTGTTAAAAATAATAATTCATTTTCCCTTCTGGCCCCTTAGTTCTCATCAATGGTAACTCTGAGACCAATTATTTATCATTAAATGCCTGGACCATAAGCTTTGGCTGATTCCCTGACTAGCGTGTAACTTATCTAACCATACAAATTATTCTTTGTTTGCCACTTGGTTAGTTACCTCTCCTCAGCCCCAACAGCTTCTTCCTTTGCATCTTCCCAGCATCTCCCCAGCTACTCGATTGGATTTTTCTTGTATCTCTCTTTATTTTATCCTGAGTTCAGCTACTTGCTGGTTTACAACAGGCTCCTCGCTGCTCTCTTTAATCTCTCTCTCTCTTTTATACTATTTCCCAGAATCCTCTTTTCCTCCCAGTGTCCCACCTCCTATTCCCTGCCTCAGCTCATTGGCCATCAGCTTTTTTATAGACAGATGATGCTTTGAAGAGATTCTCTCTATACCTGAGTGAATGTGTACTGTTGACATGAGCGCAGCCATACCCAGGGCCATGCTGCCTTAGACCAGTGGCTTTTAACCTTCCTAGCACTGTGACCATTTAGTACAGTTCCTCATGTCGTGGTGGACCCCAACCATAGAATTATTTTGTTACTACTTTATAGCTGTAATTTTGCTACCGTTATGAATCGTAATGTAAATGTCTGATATACAGGATATCTAACATTCAACCCCTAGAGGGGTTGAGGCCCACAGGTTAGGAACCATGGGAATCACAAGAACTTTTCCTGGTCTGAATAAGGATGTTGACAGTGTGAGGCAAAATCATGAAGCACGATTGTCTCTTCTAAGATGACTTCAGCCTGGTACTGATCCCCTACAGAGACCCACCCAGGGCTGCTGGTGTGTGTCTATCCAGGTTGCTGCCTACCCTTGTCCCCTTTTCTGTATAGGTGAATGTGTGTCTGTCGTTTCCTCATTCCCCTTTGATCCAGTAAGGTTACGTCCAAAGCTGTTCAGGTCCTGGCAGGTCTTAGTCCTCTGGAGGCACCCATTTTGATTTTTGAGACAAGGCTTCTCTTTACCCTGGAGCTTGCCAAGTAGGCTAGGTTAGCTGGCCAGGGGGCCCCAGGGATCTGAGTCTCCATCTCCTCCGTGCTGGAATTAGAAACACACACTACCACACCAAAGATCGTTATGTGGGTTCTGGGAATGGAACTCTGTTGCTTGTGTTTGCAGTGTAAGAATCTTACTAGTAGGCATCTCTCCAGCTCTGCAGTGTGGCTTAAGATTATTTATTTATATTTTATGTATGTGAGTTTTGCCTTCATATACGTGGGGCAGCATGTGTGTGCCTGGTGCTGAGTCCCTGAAGCTGGAGTTACAATTATGAGGTGACTTGTGGGTACTGGGAACCAAGATGAGCCTTCTGCAAAAGCAACGGATGCTCTTAAAGGCCGAGCCATCCCTCCCGTCCTGAATTATATTTTTGATGTCTTCACTACACATTCCCTCTCCATTTTGTGACCTTGCCACCATTTATTTAGCATTCCTGAAGGCAGACATTTATCTTGTCTCCAGCGCATCCCATCTCTTTACAGAGATGACTAATACCTTTCTGTTTCTAAATCAACTCATGTCTTCACCAATGAGAAAGACCCTAATGGCCAAAGATGTTTAATGAAAACATCGGTTCCACACTTAACGTCTTTTTCCAGAGAGAACCTCATAGTCTCCCCAACTCCCTCAGTGCCTCCCTAACTCCCAACTCAGAGATTTTTCTTGGCATTTTTCATTCCGTGTACATTTTCTGAAGTTACCAAAACTGCTTACAGCTCTTTGCTTTTTTTTTTTTTTTGTGGTTCCTGTTTGTCCATGTTCTCTATTGTATCACATATTAACATTACTACTTAGCCCTACTATGTTCCTATCGTACATTCACTCCTTTGCTCACTTTCTGACCTCAACGTGGAAGGGCCTTTCCTGTCATCTGTGGCTGGTCCCCAAGGTTCTGTTCAACGGACTAACCTTTCATGAAGCCTATCCTGACCCCCCTCACTCAATTAAAGTTAATGATCCTCATGCTAGCTTCCCAGGACTTCATTCTTGCCAACATACACTCATCCAGAAAAATGTACTCAGTGCTTATGGTGAACACTGGCCTAGGGCCTAGGGCAAATACCAAAATAATAAACCTTGCTACTCATACTTGGGGATCCTCACAGCCGTTTGGAGATGGTTAGAAACACATACACATACTCAAACTATTCCAGAGGGGTGGTCGGAGACACAGTTCAGTTGGCAGAGACTTGTAGTTGCTTAGCAGGCAAAGGGCTCTGGGTTCCATCCCAACCATCTCAAAAATAAACCAAAAAAAGACAGCAGTGCACACAAGGTGTCAAATGAAAAACTGACTTTTTATTTTATGCATGTTTCCACTTGGGAAAAATCAAGACCCTAAAAGAAGAGTTGGATTCTGTCTAGCTGCTGGGGTGAACCCTAAACCTCTACCCCAGCCACGCCCCCAGCCTTTGGGCCATGCTAATCCCCTCCCTGCAGAGCCCCCTAACACACCCTAAGCTAATGAAGACACCCAGGTCTGAGGAGTCACGGGGACTGAGTGGACCTCAGGCACGGTCCAACCCCGCTGCCCACGTTTCCCGGAGTCCGGTCTAGTTTTTACTTCTTCCTCTCTCCCTGAAATAGATACACAGCCGCCTCCAGATTTAGAACAGGAGCGGTGACTACTTCACGAAAGCCTGGAAAATATGACTTTTCCAGAAACGGTTCAGGTCGCTCATACATCTTAGGGTCCTGGCAACCGCAGATGTGGCGTTGCCCTCGGCCGAGGCTTTGCCTCCGGGGCCCGACTGGGAACTCGAAGGCTTCTCTAGCAGGGTGGAGGACGCCGGAGCGGGGCCTCTACGCCACGCAGTATGATCCGCACCCCATCCGGACCGGGTTTTGCCGCCCGCCGCGCTCCCGGAGCGGAGACAGGCGTCGCAGAGGCCTCCGCGGCCGGGGGTGGTTGGTGGCGGTGGTGTGTGTGAGGGCCGCACCGCGCACGCGCGCCGGAGGGGTCGCGGGCTCCTTGCTCCCCCGGCTCCGTCAGGCCGGAACCCTCGCGCCGCCGCCCCGCCCGGAGCCGCCCGGAGCCGCCCGCGCCCGGACCCGCGACGGCCGGGCGGGGCCTGTTTCCTCGGCCCGCGTCCTCGGGCTCGCAGCCGGGAAGGAACATTCCTGGCTCTCCCCGCCCCGCTGCGCCCGTTCCCGCTCCTCCCCCGCCGCGTGTTTTCCGCCCCAGTAAAGATCGTGCCACACAAATAAGCCTCGGATGCCCTTTGCCGAGCGGGCCATTTTCAGGGCGCGTCTCCGGAGCTGCTAAAAGTCTTAGTTTCTCCCCAAAGTGGAAGGTGTGGGGGGCGGGGGCGGCTGGGGCCGCTTCCAACTGCTCCGCACGCTCGAATAGTTGTCAGTAAAATCAAACTGACGTCAGCCCGGGGGGAAAAGATAGGTCTCTTTTGTTCTCATGTTCTCCCCCCTCCCCTCCCTTGCGATCAAAGGCAAAAAAACATTTTTTTTTCTTTTGGAGGGTGGAGGGAAAGACAAAAAAAAAGGGGGGGGGGGAGGATTGCCGTGCAAAAAGATAGCTTCCATTAGAGCTTCTGCCCGGGCGAGGGGAATGTTTAATGAATGCATCAAGTCTTTTGATCACCCTCGCTCGGCTGGGTTCAGTAGTGCCGGAAGGTTAGTTGCATATCCTGTGGCTGATCTGAAATTCGATCAGCAGAGGGGGTCAAAGAAAAGAAAAGCATTTTAATGGGAATCAATAGAGGAGCATAGGTCTTGGAAGGAAATACGTGTTGATTAAAAATGCCACAAGATTTTTAAAAAAAATGTTCAAGACTGGTTTAGAGAAAACGAGAAAAAGGAAAATCGAGGGAGGGAGAGAGGGAAGAGAGGAGGGGGAGGAGGAGGGGGAAAAAACCCTTAGCAATCTATTTTCTGTGTGCTGCTGCCAGAGAGGCAGTCGGCAGACCAACAGTTTGTGTAATGCTTCAAGCTACAGCGGGCAAATTTAAAGCTGTATGCTCAGAACAACATAATAAATACTTATTGAAAATGCATTTCTATTTCTAAGCGGGGCTCACTCATGCATTATACAAAACACCCAGGGCTGCAGTAGCAGACACAAGGGGACAAATAAGGTATACTGTGACTCGAGTCCTTAAAACTAAACTATGGGGCTTATAACAGTTGAGAGCAGAAACAAACAAACAAACAAACAAACAAAATTTCCCTTAAGTCGAAAACTAACAGCTTTGAACAAAACCAAAGGCTTAAAATGGAAACTTTAAAGAAGTTATAATTTTAAAAAACGTCTCAAAACCGTGAGGGTAAGGAGAAGGGCATGGAGGGAGCCAATGGTAGTAGATAGCATATTGATTGCCTTACAGAGTAGAAAATTATTGCCCTGTAGGTAGTGCAAGTGATCAACAACGTATAAAACAGTTGAAGGTTTTCATGGCACTCCACCTACTACAGAGGAAAAGGGAAAGCAGCTTTCTTTAAAGCCAGGCTCACACCCACCCACACATATACTCTCTCACTCCTGTCTGCCTGGCCTGTTGGAAGAGAATCAATAGTATTTAAATTTTTACACGTTCAACAAAGACAACCCTTTCCTCGTGGAGAGAACATCCCAAGAACAATGTGCTGGAGAGCTTCCTTTAGAAGAGTTCTAGCAGCTCTTGACTGGGCTCCTGGATGCCAGTCCTCAATCTTCATCCACGTCTTTCTTACTCTTGTTCTTTCTGTCTCTAAAGAATATACAAAGGGATCAAAAAAGCATTCTCAGTGTAATTTCCCTTGGATATTCCCAATAAAGTTCTCCATTCAGCACCTCCCCATTCCGAATTCCTTATGTTCCAGTCTCTCACGCAGCGTGGTATTTTCATATAGTCTTTGCGTGACTGTGTGCTGTTTGACGCGTGGCCAATGATGACTGAGAATGTAGCGCACAGCACATTTGTAGATGGCAGTCATGTGACAGTGTCAGAAGGTTGGATACCTCTTCTGTAAATCATCTCCAGTTTGTATTCCTAACACATCCTAAATGTCATGTATGCTGCACTGTTTAGTCTGTACAGCGGGGTGTGTTGGCATGAGGTGAGGTGAGGTTAAGGAGGGGCTTGAAAATCTGAGGTAAGCCTGAGTTACATAGCAAGGCCATGTCTAAAAAGGAAAGAAAGGAAAAGAAAGGCAAGATCGTTCATGGATGGGTTGACTCTATCACAGAAGCTATAGATAGATATAGGAGCCAAAATTGTTGACTGCCTTTAATGTGATGGCTGGAGGGCCCATCAAAATTGAAACTTTGTTGTTTACCACATGTAACTTTAATTTTTTTAAACCTTATTTTTACTGATGGTCCTTAAATGCTTTAACCTCCCTTTACCCCACTACTCACCTCGGGTAGTTGAAAGGATTTGGGGGAAGTGAACCTGTTTAGAAAGGTTCTTTGGAGCAACTCCCGTCTGTGTTGTCTGGAAATCGGCAGTTCAGTTCACAGGTTAGCAGCAGCAGCTCGATCCACTCACAAACCACCTCACTGATACACCAGGAGTCCAGTTTGGTAAAGTCAGATAAGCAAACAGGAGTCAGCACTGGTGGCAGGACCTAGCAAAGACAGCTAGGCCTCAGCCTCTGCTTGAGTCGCAGGAAGGACCAGGAGGTTCCAGGGATCTGAACTGGGAACTCAGGTCATTCTGCTTGCACAGAGAATGCTTTGTACCCCCTGAAGACAATACTAGGTGCTTTGAAAGCAGAGGCTATACCGTTCTCATCCCTAATCCCATTGTTGCTGCTTAGATCAGAATCTTGCATGTTGAAAGTGAAGCTAGCTGATGGACATCTCTGAGTTTATAAGGGCAGAGGATACAGTGGTTGGATTTCAGAAATGGAAAGTGTTGTTTGGTAATTTCAGATTGCTGACTTAAGTTCTTTAAAGTTCAGATGCCTCTTTGGTAAAATGGAAAAACTATACTTACCTCCCAGACTCATTTATGTGATGAAACAATGTATGTAAAGCATATTGTGTAATGTTTATAAATAATATATTTGTGCTATATATGATACATCATATAATATGCATGCATCTGTCTATCATCTGTCTGTTTGTCCATCTATCTATCTATTATCTATCTATCTATCTATCTATCTATCTATCTATCTATGTATCTAAGTGTATTGTGTATTCATGTAGATTTATTTGTTTATGTGTATGGGTGTTTTGCCTAAATCCATGTTTATACACATGTGTGTCTGGAACCCATGGTGGTTACAAAAGTTATCATATGCCCTGGAATTAGAGTTACATATGTTTGTGAGCTGCCATGTGGGTGCTGGGAATTGAGCTCTGGTTCTCTGCAAGAGCAAGTACCCTTGATCATGGGTTTATCTCTTCAGCACATCTCCCTCCCACCTCTGCGTGCCTTGGTCACATTTTTTATGAAGTCTCTCCTTGAATATGAACTGGATATGAGATTCTCCGCAGTAAGCATCTGGTTGCCTCCTCCTGAATTTCTGGGAATCCTGGCTCTTGGGACATTTCCTCTCAGAACCTGGTTGTACTCTACAAGACTGAGGAATTGTGTCTAGGTGAGATAATTTGTAGGTCGGCTGGTAGATATCATGCAAATTGCATCCAGCAGCCAGCAGATAGCATCAAGCTTCAGCCTTGACAGTTGCCCATCTGGTTCTTCCATCCTGTTTAATCAGCTGCTGTCTGATCCCAAACCAGAACTACCCAGTTGAGCTCGCCCACAGCACCATGAGTTGATAAATAACAAACGCATAAGATAGGCTGTGCACCAAATGTGTGCTCCAAATTTTGGGAAACTTAATAACCAAAATCTTGTGCTAATGGTTCTTGAAGGGGTGGAGTCTAACAAAGGAGGTTGTGCAGCTTCATGAGTTACTGAGGGAGTGGCTGTAAAACCCAGTTGCTCTGTGCTACTGTGGGACGCTCGCAACCACATTAGGATCCAGCAAGAGAGCCCACATCCGAAACTGAGCAGATGTGGCTGCTAGTCTTGGATCTCTGGCTTCCAGAACTGGCAGCTCAATAGACTTCTTTTCTTTATAAATTTCTTGGTCTTCGGTGTTTAGTTATAGCAATAGAAAATCATGACACTTTCACTTTATAGTAAGTACCAAACCCATCTGTTTAATAAATATAGACGGAATAACCTAGCTGCTTAGCAGATTTTTCTTGAGCTCATTCCTCCTGCCCCTGCTACTCTTCAACACCTACAGAAATCCTGCTAGTTTTGGTCCCTGAGGCTGTTTAGGCCAAATACAGGCTACACACAGAATCTCTCATGCTCTTTTCTCGGGCGTCTGGAGCCTAAATTGGGAGAGATTTATTTATTTGTTTGTTTGTTTATTCATTCATTCATTCATTTATTTATTTATTAGAAAGGGAGGTTATTTTTTCCTCTGTTGGGAACTTCGTACATGAGTGCTATATTTCCACTGCCCCCCCAATTCCCTCTCAAATTCACTACCCTTCCCTATTGCCTCTTAAAAACATGACCTACCCTTTAACTATCATTGCGTGTGTGTCCTCCATGCCCACCCCTTCTCTCTCACCTACCCATGAGATAAAGGCACCACTGTTCACTGTGGCGATGGCTCGCCAGGCATCACAGGCTTCACGCTAGATAGGACTATTGATCACTATTGTCCTTTGGCAGCTGACACAGCACTTCTGAATACTGTAGAGCCAGCCCTCAGGGAGGAGGAGGCTTCCAGGTCAGCCCCTGCTCAAGTCCTCCTAGCCCTGAGTTGGAAAGGTGTGGCATCTCCACCTAGAGGAACTTAGCTTCAAGTTTCGGGAGCAACCAAGGTATATGGTAAAAACCCATTTTGTGTGGGAGACTCTTGGGCTCCCCTGACCAAGAATTTGAAGGGAGGTTTCCCAGTCCTGGCCCTGGGTTTTTGTTAGAAAGTCTATGGTTCTTGGCCAAAGCATTATCATCCCCCGTGAGAAGAAAATATGATCCAAGCTCGGTGTTTGGCTCATGTCTTTAATCTCAGCACTCAGGAGTTCGAGGACAGCCTGGTCTACAGAGTGAGTTCCAGTATAGCCCCAGAGCTACACAGAAACCCTGTCTCAAAAAGCTACCTACCTACCTACCTACCTACCTACCTACCTACCTATGATCTATATGAATTTTATAAGTAAGTTTATAAAATGTTTCTGTATGACTTTATCAAACATCCTTAGTGTTATTTATTTCTCTTTTTTCCCTCTGTGATGGCTAATCTTGGTTGTCAACTTGACAGACCTGGGAAGAGGGAACCTCTATTGATGAGTTCCCCCCATTAGATTGACCTGTGATCTGTGAACATTTTCTTGATTACTCACTGATATAGGAGGACCCGGCCCACTGTGGGTGGTTCCATCCCTAGGCAAGTGGACCTGAGCTGTTAGAAAAGTAGCTGAGAATGTTGCAGGGAGCAAAGCGGTAAATAGCATTCCTCTGTGGTCTCTGCTTCAGTTTCTTTTTCCAGGTTGCTGTCTTGACCTCCTGCGTTGACTTTGGTAAACAAGACAAACCCTCTCCTCTCCCAAGTTATCATTGGTCAGTATTTTATCACGGCAGCATGAAGCGACTTAAGATGCTCCCCACACCCCCAAGCTTAGGCTGCTCCGCCGGTTTTGACGTAACCCAGACCCAGATCTAGAAAGACAACTGCCAAAACCTCTCTATTACATGTGGATCCTAGCTTGTGAGTCTATAACCTGAAGTCACCACCCCACCGGAATCAGGAAAGTGGAAAAGGACTGTTCAGAGCTAGGGGTTTCGGTGGAACTCTAGCGACAGGGATGGTCTAGGATGCTATCTATTTGTGAAGCAGGAGATGAGCTCAGTCTCTCATAGGTGCTTCGGTGGCCGTGGTGTTGGCGACCCTGCCTCCCCAACCCTGAGGTGCGTTTCTCTTATCTCCCTGATGGCTTCTCTTAAAGGACTTTTTCCTTTTGGACTTTTGATACAATTCTTTTCTTCATAGAATGTTCAAAATGTAAAAACTCAGGTGGACAAAATTTTGCTAATTTCGGAGCCACCAAAGCAAGTGGCCCTAGCAACCTCTTCATTTTAGTATTTTCACTTGCAGTGCTCATTGGGAGGAACATACAGGAGAGCCTCAGCGTCTGTGGGGCTTTGGTTCTAGGACCCCACTACAAACCAAACCTACATGACTGTGGCTTCATATACTCGGACAAAGTACTGCAGGAGACCTGCGCATGCCCATGGGAGGAAAATGACCGTACAGCTCTCCCCCTCCCCCCCCTTTTTTTTTGTAAATCCACAAATGTCTCGCTGGTATGGAGGACCTGACTGTCTCTCATTTGTGTCCCCTGGATGGCGGGTGGAGAGTAAGCAGTGACCTTTAGTCAGCTAGCAGATCTTGGGCTGTGCCTGAAACACTTAATTTTCTAGAGTTCAGTGATTACAAAATTTTTTTTCTTTTCAAATTCTATATACATAGTGTCAGCATCAGGAAGACATGGTAGCTAACTGCTGAACTCCATAAGCAATTAAAGTGAAGCAGCCTTAAAGATTTTGAGAGACAAATTATAAACTTACAGGCATATTAAAAATTAAACACCAGGGGCTGGCGAGATGGCTTAGTGGAGACGGGTGCTTGCTGTACAGGTGTGAGGATCTGAGTTCAGATCCCAGCATCCCAGCAACGAGCTGGGTGTGGTCATGCTTGTGCTTAACTGCTACGGGGACAAAGACAGCAGGACCCCTCCGGCTTGCCAACAGCCAAACTAGCTCCAGGTTCAGTGAGATACCTTGTTTCAAAGACACATTAGGATACCTGAAATCCTCCTCTGGGCCTACAGGCCTACACATCCCCAGCCCACATAGGTCTAAAACATACACACCATAAAAGTGGGCAATCTATAGATCTCAATGAAGTAGACCTGGGCATGGGAAAGAGTGGTGGTTACATACAATGTGGCAGGATGAGGCATGTGTGGCTTAGTGGATTGCAGGATAAGGCCAGGCCACTTAGTTAAATTAAAGATTGTAGAGAGAATCTCTTATAAGGGTCACCTGTCAATAAAAAAAAAAATCCAAAAACTGGCCAATGAGCTGAGGCAGGAAATAGGAGGCAGGGCATCCAGCAGGGAGAGAGAGAATTCTGGGAGATAGTCAGAGGTGGGAGTTTCCACAGCCAGATGTTGAGGAAGAAGCAGGCCAGGAGTGAAGGAGACATAAGGAACCAGAAGGTAGCTGAACTCAGGAAGAATAAAGGAGAGATTCGCCCCAGGAACTCTGAGGAGAGGTATGTAAGAGGACAGGGAGAGGAAAACAGCCACATGGCTGAACCCAGGTTAGAAGGAAAGGCATAATAAGTTAAGAGCATATCAGAGAACAAACCAAAGCTTATGGCCCAGGCATTTATTAATACATAATTAGTCTCAGAGTTGTTATTGTTGGGAACTAAATGGCTGGGAGGAAAAACTTGGATTTATTTTTTTTACAAGAGATGAAGGGATTCTGGGGAATATATTTAGTGTGTGTGTGTGTGTGTGTGTGTGTGTGTGTGTGTATGTTTATTCTTAGAGTAAAATTTTTGTAAAGATAAAACACAGGTCCTTTAAATAACTTGACCGGTATCTTTGAATCTTCATGCATAGAATATGCCAGGGTGAATCGTGTCTTCATAAGCAAGTGTGTCAGCTAATTTTCATGGATCCTCACAGGCCTTCACACTGGAATTCCCATACAGCCTTCTCTCTGGAATTCGGTAGTGAGGAAGCACACTGCCTCTTTGGGAGGGCTGGCTGAAGTTGCTTCTCTGTTCCTTGCTGCTGGGACCGACTTGGTTTGAATCATGTCTGGAGAGACTTATATAGGACGATGAGGTCTCCAGGTTAGCCTTTGTGGTCTATTCTGACTCCTGTAGTTGGACCCTTTCTATAAAGCTTGATTCATCTGTCCTAAACTAAGTCCATGAGCCAAGCCGTGGTAGTTACCTGCTCTTGGAAACACTATGTGTACTCTGAGCACAAGGGCAGCCTCCAGAGGAGCTCTGTTGGAAATAGCCTCAAGTAATCTAACGAATGCGGGCTGGAACTTCCGGACTATTTTGGACACTATAAAGGAGCCACCAGGGAAGGAAAAAGTGGAGCATATCCACAGACTGTCTGAATCGTGATCTAGAGAAAGGGTCGAGACTCAGTCAAGGAGGAGGCCGGGCCTTCAAAACATCAGTGACAAGGACAGTGGAATTGCAGGTGTTGGAGATGTCGCCCTGGTTCTGTGAAGATGCCCAGAGATGCTTAAGCTGGTACTGACCATTTAATATTTGGCCAGAAAGCTCAGCCTCCTTTTAAGCAATGAGCTACTTTCGGAACTAACCATGCCCCACTTGGCTTGAACAGCTAGCTCAGCAGTGGCTCCCAAGTCTGACAGCCCTCCCAGGGTTTCGGCCATGTTAGTGGCAGTGGATTTGAGGAAAGCAGCTTTTTACACCAATCCCTCTAAGGTTCTTATATTCCTGCCACACCTGCCCCCTTGCTCTCGCAGTCTGAGATGTTTATGTTTGTTTTGTATTTGCGTTATTTTAATTACATTTACTATTTTTTATTGTGGTACAATGTACACAACATAAAGTTTACCATTTTATCATGTTTAAGGGACCTGCCCATTGCCACTGGGCCCCTGGCAGGTAGAGCATGCCTGAGATAACCCTGGTCCATCCAGTGCCACATGGTGCAGGTGGGGCATAGCCTTCCTAAGATGATCCCAGACACTTGGGTGAGGTGCAAACATGGGAAGGAAGGGAAATAGACACAGGCGAAAGGCTAAGGCAGGCTTGTGAAGGAACATTTTTGCTGAGGCAAACACAGCCAAAAGCATGTTCTGCTAAAGGAAGCATGTGAAAGAACACGTGATGGATTCTTTGCTAATAACACACACATATTGGTCCGCCTTACATTGTGTAATTGAGCTGCATTTGTCAGGACTCCATAGAGAGAAATGCACCAACGAAACTTCTGGTGGTGTGCTGCGGTTTCTTGCCTCTTCCTCGGACTTGGGCTGATTGGCGGAGCAATGTCAGCTGAGACAGACACATGTGCTGAGGCAAGACCCGTGGAGGACAGGTGATGTTTGGAGGGCATATAAAAAGGACTTGATGGGTAGTGACAGAGACAGAGCGTGGCTTGCTGGTACAGCTAGCTGTGAAACACTTGTGGGTCTCCTTCCCTGACAAAAGCACAGCTGAGAACGTCTCCTGGTGTTCCTCCTGGTCCCTCCTGCTGGCTTGTGTCAAGGCTGAGGCCTGGCTGTCTCTGCTAGGTCGTGTCACCACTGTTGCTAACCCAGCTCTACTGAGTCCAACTGCTGAAGTGTTTGCAAGTGGATCGAGCTGCCGCTGCTAACCTGTAGACTGAACTGCTAATTTCCAGATAGCACAGATGGGAGTTGCTCCAAAGAACCTTTGTAAACAGGTCCACTTCCCCCTTTATCCTCTCTTCTCCACTACCTCTGGTGGGTGGTGGGCTAAAGGGAGGTTAAAGCATTTAAGAACCATCATTAAAAGTAGGATTTGAAAGATCCAGACCCTGGGTTCCAATAAGATGTGCAAGTAAGTGGCAGAGAGATGGGAAAGAAAGGGAAACAGACCAGAGTGTGCATAGTGAGGAGAGGCAGAACTGGAGACTTGAGGGTAGTGAGGAACAGCCTGATATGAGTGGCCAGCAATGCCTCCTGAGGCCATGGTAAGGTCCTGCTCTGTCTGCTGCCACGGAGGACCAAATCTGAGTCTGTAGCCCTGCAGCAGTTGGGTTTGTTACCACCAAAGTCCATGGGGACATCTCCGATCTGGGGTGCTGCCTGGGGCCATGTTGACGTCTGGCTGCTGTGCAGAACTGGCCCCACCCCTTTCTGGCTGCAGCCCTCAGGAAAGCAGGGTCTCCACACCTTGCCCTGGAAGTACAGTAGAGCTGGTCCTGGTTGGGGGTCAGGGGAAGTTGCTCAGCTGCCCCCCATCCCTTGCTCTCTGTGCTTTGGTATGGGGTCTCTGGAGAGATGCTTGTCTGTCCCCTAGAACTCCTGAAGCTAGAGAGCTGGCCCAGAATTCATGAGAGTGGGAGAGCTGGCCCTGTACCTTGTCTGGAATGCATAGAAGAGCTAGCCCTGGTGACTTGGGCACAGATGAACCCTTGAGGGGGTGAGCACAGGAGAGCTTGCTCTGTCACTTGTCTCCACTGACCTTCCTGGTTGTGCTGTGGGTGAGGGAGAGATCCCTCCCACCCCCAACCTCACCCTAACTTCCTATGGCAAACTGGAGAACTGACCCTGAGGTCATGAGAGAGGAAGAGCTGGCTCTGCCCCTTTCTGACTGGGTGAGCTAGCGGGAGAGTGCTGGAGAGCTCACCCTGGTGCAGGAGAGCTGGCATGTTGACCACTCAGCTACCACCCAGGCCCAGATACAGGGCTCTGAGTTGACCCAACTCAACTTCTACCCCACCTATGAGCTGCTGGAATGTGTGAAAGGGCCCATCTTGCAGATCCAAAGCTCAGGATCTCCATGACACAGGGCAACAACAGGAATCTGAGAGGAGTCTAGATGAGAATCCAGTATATCTGGAGGCCTCGAACCAGACCAATGACACATTGGTTCTTTTACAAGTGAAGATGTGTGGACAAAAGGGTATACTGTGGGGCATACTATAGCTTCCACATTGAGATATTTTATGTATTTTATATTTTTTATTTTGTGGGGAAGTTTGCAAGGATGGAGGGCAGATACAAAGGGATGGGGAGATGAGTGATCTTGGGGTGCATGATGTGAGACTCACAAAGAATCAAAAAATATTTTTAAAAGGGTATAGTTGAGGGTCAGCAAGATGGTTCAGCAGGTAGAGAGGTGCATCTGGCACAAGCCCGGCAACCTGAGTTTGATCCCCAGAACCCATGAAAAGGTGGAAGGAGAGAACTGACTCCACAAAGTTGTCCTCTGACCTCCACATGTACAGTATACACGTATGTGCACACACCATGCATGTGCATCAGTGCCTACACATATACCTGCACATGCTCGAATGCAACACGAAGAAACTCAAGAACACAGTTCGGTACATCAAGTACATTTATTGTTTTGCAAGCAACATTGGTCATTCATTTTCAATAACTCCCCACTTTCCTTCCCAGCATTCCTTAGAAATTACTGTTCTACATTCCCACTTCAAAAATGGCAGTCACAGCCTAGTAATTTTACATTAAGTGTGTGTGTGTGTGTGTGTGTGTGTGTGTGTGTGTGTGTGCGTGCGTGTGCATACAGACTGTGTGGTAGTCAGAGGACAATTTGAAGGAGACCATTCTCTCTTACCACATGGGTCTTGGCGATTGAACTCAGGTCATTAAGGTTTCAGTGGATGAGCCCTCACCCCGCTGAGCCATCTTGCCAGGCCTTAATTTTACATTTTGGCAGAATGGCTATCAGACTTGAAATGGCTTTAGAGAAAAATCTCACAGCATGAGTTACTGAAAATTGTAATGCCTTCAAATGTTTAACATTTAAAATTTTTTTCCTCCTAATGTGTGTTTTATCTTAAAACTGTTTCTCTCAAGTCATCCACATGAGGGTCAGAACTTTAGGTCTGATGAAGACTGTTAAACAAGGAATTATAGATTTATCATGATACTATCCCTCTGATTTGGTTTTTTCTTTTATGTATAAAACAAAGTGTTCTCCAGTTGAGATGATCCTGTTTAGTATTACTTAATGCAAGCGTGTTAGTAGTTCCCTTAAAATATGAATGAAACTGGTAAATATTGTGGCATCTTCTCATAATAATTAATTTAATACATCTTTGGAAATGGTAAAAATAACATTTTGTTTCAGTCACGGGCATCTGAAAAACAACATTTTATATTCCAGTGTATAAATATTTCTGTTTAAACAGTAAAGTAACTCTAAGAAATAAAGACAGGAAACTATATTTTGTCTTGAGCCTTTGAGATTATATATATATCCCACAGTGTGTGTGTGTATATATATGTATATATATGTATATATGTATATATATATTCCACAGTAAGATAATAGACTTAGACTATAAATAACTTTGAGACCAAGTTATCCATGTGAAAATGTAATTCACATAAATTATGTAGTCTGACCAAATGATGTCTGTGATGGAGAAGTGTAGGCTTTTATAGCCTTCTTCTTGCAATATGATGTCATCTTTGCCTTCACCCCTAGAATCAATCTCTTGGTAGGAGTCCTAGGTCTCTGCCTGATGAAGGACAGTGGAGCCTCATGACCTCTCACTTTGCTAATCTGCAAACCCCATCATTTCTGCACACACAAAAGTCCTCAACAATGTCATCTTTCTTCACAGGACAAATGTGTAGCCAGGAGCTCTAGGCAAATCTCAAATCACTAAGAATCCATCACTGTTGCGGAATATACTACAGACCGTTCAGTAGCTGATGACCATAAAGCACTACAACTCAACCATGTTTATCTGAAGAAGCAGTAATGTGAGAGCATCACCAGCCTAAAAGCAGGTGGAAGAAAGTTCACGCTGTGCACAGATCCACATATTGCTGGACATAAAAATATCACATAAAATGTGGACCCATCCTTAGAACAGTAGCCCTAATGATCAGATCTGTCTGCATTCATGTCTCTTTGCCACTCTTTCAACCAACAGTTGTCTATCCTTTGACTAAAGCCTGGTCCTGTGACTTGACTTGTTAGATATGAACCTAGGGGGGTCCGTGTTATCAGAGGCTGGACTTGCACAGGCGCAGATGAAACTTTCTAAGAGAGACCAGGTAAGTCCAAGCACCAATCTACCAGCCATGCGAGTTCTCTTGATGAACCAATCAATTGACTATATATGGCATTTATTAGGTTGGTTTACATGGTATGTTCAGGTAGTCCAATGGCTGTCTCACTGAAGAGGGTGAGAATGTCGTACTTGCTCCACCCGTGAGGCTGCGTATCTCAGAAGGTCCAACCTGACCCTGAAGGCTGGAGGTTCCTGGAGAGCCACTGGTCTTCTGTCCTTGTTGGAAGCTTGAGATGCTGGTTCTAATTTTATGGAAGGATACCAGAGAGCATAAGGGCACAAACCAGACATTTCCTCTTTCCGTGTCCTTACACGTTCAGAGAGGGTCTTCCTGCTTCATTCAATCTGATCGCAACATCCCTCCCAGGGGTCCCTTTGCTGCTTGTGTTTTAGTTGATTCCAGTTCCAGTCAAGCAGGCAACCAGGATCAGCTATCACAGGATCCAAGTCAAATCTGCCAGTGAATTCCCAACCAACCTGCAGCATCCTGAGCAAGAATCAACTCTGGTCTTTTTAAGCCACTGAGGTTTAGCGTATCCATTTGTGTGGCGTTAAGTAACTGTTTAGAAAATGGTGTCTGGAGTGTGTGTGTGTGTGTGTGTGTGTGTGTGTGTGTGTGTGTGTGTGTAACATATTTCTAAAGTGTGTGAGGATGGGTTGTGGACAGCATGGCAGGCAGACTGTAGAACAGCAAGTAAGCTTCTAGCAGAGGCTCTCAGAACAGAGAGGAAAACGTTTATGTTGTGCTATGGAGCAAACTCAGAAAAGCACAAAACTCACAACTGTGGAAACTTCGGAGAGAAAAAAAATGAATCGAATGACCTTGGGGCCTTGAACAGAAAGATTTCAGTCAAAGTGCCTCTTGGCCTTCAGAGAAATGATCCAAAAAGTAAAACAGTTGCTTAAAATTAGGTTTTACATGGACAAGACGTTGTGAGTGAGAAAAATAAAACTATTTAAAAATCCTAGTCTCTTCCGTCCTCTGAATGTTGCTAAAATAAGAAATGGCCTTAAGGTAAACACCGAAACTGGACTGTGACCGTTAAGGCTTCAGAGAAATTTAAGGAGGAGCCTAATAGTCCTTGTCAGGCAGATGAAATCTTTCTAGGAATTTTAAGGGTATTGCTTCATAGCCACTCAGCCTGACCACAACATAGCTCTGTGTTGGGAAGAGTTATAGATTTATAGATGTGTTTCCTGGAGCATGGAGAAAGACTACAGAATGCATAGGAAACTCTCAGTTTGAACTGAAAGCGAGAGAGAGAGGGAGAGAGAGAGAGAGAGAGAGAGAGAGAGAGAGAGAGAGAGAGAGAGAGAGGAGATTAAGGAGGCCTCAACACCCAGAAAGACAAACATCACATGTTTTCCTGCACTTGTGTATCTGAGATTGTATATAGATACATACAGTGGAGGGGGTGGGGACTGAGGGAGGGAAGGAGACTTGTTGGGGGAAAGAGGAGGGGAAGAGGAGGGGGAAGGCTCAGGAAAGGGCTTGGAGTGGTGAATGTGGTCTAAGTAAAGGATACAATTGAATGAAGCTGCCTTTATGAAACCCATGTACATTGAACATATGACAGTAAAATAAAATAAGGATTCCCCCAGGGATCCCAACATTCTGTGGGCAGCCTCCAGAGCCCCAGAAAGCAAAGCAAACATGGGGCCATTTCTTGTCATTAATGAAATTTGCCTCAGAGGGTCAAGCTACAAGTCTGAACCAGAGCCAAGGTTGGAAGAATAGCCAAGGGAGCAAACTAAAGGAGGAGCAGGCGGTGTCCTGACGGAGGGATGTCTGATTCTAGAATGTGCCTTCATTGTTGGACTTTAGGTTGGACCAGCGATAAGTCTATGACTCTGCTTTTTTTTGTTCTCTCCCCCCTTCTTTCTCTCTGTCTCTGTCTCTCTTTTTCTCTGTCTGTCTGTCTGTCTATCTGTCTGTCTGTCTGTCTTTTTCTCCTCTCTGTTCCAGAGCCAACTAACCTTTGACTTTTTATTTTTCAGATTTATTTGTGTGTGTGTGTGTGTGTGTGTGTATGTGTGCCCGCCTACATACATAGATGTACACATGTGTGCAGTACCTGAAGATGCCATAAGAGGACGTCAGGTTCTCTAGATCTGAAGTTAGAATTCCAGGCTGCTATATGGATGCTAGAAACCAAACCTGGGTCCTCTGGAAAAGCAGCAAGTGCTCCTAACTGCTGAGCCATCTCTCCTGCCTACACCCTTCAACTCGTCATCCTCCTGCCTCAGGCTCTCAAGTGCTGACATCACAGGTATGTGCCTGGCTGTTTACCCAGCTTTTGAATGGGAATATCTATTTCAGACACCATGTCTGCATCTTCCTTCCCTTCGAATGCCAGATGCCTTTACTCTAGAGCCTGATCTTGAGCCTGTCAGAAGCTCTGGAACTTGACCTGTGAAGGAGCTTGGAATCACCAGGCTGCAGAGAGGAATGCACGCAGAAGCCTGGACAGTAGTGGTTCCCCAACAAGTCACACATTTTTGTTTCTTTGTTTTGCTCCTGTTTTTTGGCAGTATGGTTTTCTACTCTTCCAAGACGCACAGTCTAGTTTCTCAGTCTTTGCTTCTTGGACTTGCTCTAATTAATGGAATATAGCAGAAGCAGCCTCACACAGTTTCTGAGGCAGGGACTCAGGCCCTGAGCCTGTGTCTTTGTTGTCTTAAACATCACTGTGCTGCAGAAAAGCCCCACATGGCTGAGCACCTCAGGGATTTCGCCTTCTGAATGTGCCCCATGAACCACTTTACCAGTGACAGTGAAGCTTGCAGCCCACAGAAGCAGGAGAAATATGGTTGTGGTTGTTTGAAGCCACAGGGTTATAGTGTACAGACCAGATAACCAACCAGCTAGAATTCAGTGGTGGTTGGTGTGAGTCGAGGGTTTCCTTAGTGGTTTTTCCTTCTTGTAGTAAGAGCTACTGAGGTATAAGTTTTGCCTGTCATCACTGTCCCCTTAGCTGCTGGCAGTTAAAGCTGAGAGTCCTTAACAAAAGAAGGTTGAAGAAATGTGTGTTGCAAGGGCCAATCAGATTGATTAGGACTCGCTGTTTTATTCTCACAGGCCTATTGATGGCTCCAAATTAAGCCAAAGCTTTTGGAGTTGAAACTACCAGTATATTAGTCAGGGTTTTCTAAAGGAGTAGAACCAATAGAATGAAAATAAGTGTATGCCACACACACACACACACACACACACACACACACACACAGAGCACACCACACACACACATGCACACACACAACACATACTTACAAACACACACACACTCACATACACACAGCATACCACACACATGCATATGCACACACATAACACACACAAACACACACACTCATGCACACTCACATACATACAGTATACCACACTCAGACAATCACACACACAACACACACTCACTCACACTCACAAACATGCACACACACTCACAAGCACACATACTCACACTCATACACAGTACATCACACACACACACACACACACACACACACACACACACACACACACACACACTTCCCCTTACCACACAACTTACCAGTGAGAGTGAGGGCAATCAGACAAAAGGTAAAGTTTCATTCTTTGTGTCCTTTTATCTGACCCTGCCCAGATACGGTTGTGTTGACAACCACGATTAGCCTTCATCAAATCCCAGCTCTGATCCTTAAACAAATCAGCAACCTTGATTTTATTGTTATTTTTACTCTTCCACATTAAGTTGGCTCTTTGGACCCTTTGCTCCTTCACATAGATTTTAGGACCACAAGTTGACACCCCACAAAATAACTTACAGGGATTTCTGTTGGAACCGTAATAACTTTAGATCCAGTTGGGAAGAGCTGGAGTCTTAGAATGGTCACATCTTTCCATGCATGAGTATAGACTTTCTCTCCATTTATCCGGTCCTTTGATCTGTTTCTCAGAGCTTGGAATTATCTTCATGGGAACTTTACACATATTTGTTAGATTTATACCTAGGTAACTTCTCAGGGTAGTTGTGTGTGTGTGTGTGTGTGTGTGTGTGTGTGTGTTAATTTAAATGACAATCAATGCATACACACACACACACACACACACACATATTCTTTTGGTTTACTTTTCTTTTTAAAGAAAGGTTTGCTCTTTGTAGCCCTGGCTACTTTTGAACTCTCTCTATAGAGCAGACCGGTCTCAAACTCAGAGATCTGCCCGACTCTGGTTCCAGAATGCTGGGTTTGAAATGTGGGCCATGCCCAGGTGACAGTGTACTTTTAATCCCAGTTCATTGCTGGGATGTGAGAAGATTGTCTGTTGTACATTAATCATTCATCCTGTAACCTCCATACAACGACTTCATATTAGAGTGGGTTTTTTATGGTTTGGATTTCCTACTTGGATCTTGGTAGCCACTTTATCTCTCCCTCCCCATCTGCACACCTGTCTTTGATTTTCGAAAAGCCTTATTTATTTTATTTTATGTGTATAGTTCCCATGTAAGTAAGGACTCCAGCTCCTATATGGTGGCTTCGTGGTGGTAAGGCTTAACTCCACAGCACGTTTATAGCTCCTGGCATTGATATTCATAAAGGAAATTGGTCTGAAGTTCTCTTTCTTTGTTGGGTCTTTGTGTATTTTAGACATAAGCATAATAGTGGCTTCAATGAATGAATTGGGTAGTGTTCCTTCTGTTCCTGTTTTGTTTGAAGAGTATTGGTATTAGGTCTTCTTTGAAGGTCTGATAGAATTTTCCACTAAACCTATTTGGTCCTGGGCTTTTTTTTGGCGGGAGACTTTTTTTTTTTTGAGAGTATGAATTCATTTATTCTGTGAATGCAAATTACTTCTCAAAATATTAAAACATAATAAAGATAAAATACAGATTCATCTGTCAAAACAGAATTAAATAAATAAGTTGATATTTTCCCAGGTGTTACATGTGACTGATTCAATTTTTTTTTATTTTTATCTTTATTAACTCAAGTATTTCTTATTTACATTTCGATTGTTATTCCCCTTCCCGCTTTCTGGGTCAACATCCCTTTAACCTCTCCCCCTCCCCTTCTATATGGGCTTCTCCTCCCCATCCTCCCCCCATTACCACCCTTCCCCCAACAATCATGCTCATTGGGGGTTCAGTCTTGGCAGGACCCAGGGCTTCCCCTTCCACTGGTGCTCTTACTAGGATATTCATTGCTACCTATGAGGTCAGAGTCCAGGGTCAGTCCATGTATAGTCTTTGGGTAGTGGCTTAGTCCCTGGAAGCTCTGGTTGCTTGGCATTGTTGTTCATATGGGGTCTTGAGCCCCTTCAAGTTCTTCCAGTCCTTTCTCTGATTCCTTCAACGGGGGTCCCGTTCTCAGTTCAGTGGTTTGCTGCTGGCATTCGCCTATGTATTTGCTGTATTCTGGCTGTGTCTCTCAGGAGAGATCTACATCTGGCTCCTGTCAGCCTGCACTTCTTTGCTTCATCCACCTTGTCTAATTGGGTGGCTGTATATGTATGGGCCACATGTGGGGCAGGCTCTGAATGGGTGTTCCTTCAGTCTCTGTTTTAATCTTTGCCTCTCTATTCCCTGCCAAGGGTATTCTTGTTCCCCTTTTAAAGAAGGAGTGAAGCATTCACATTTTGGTCATCCTTCTTGAGTTTCATGTGTTCTGTGCATCTAGGGTAATTCAAGCATTTGGGCTAATAGCCACTTATCAATGAGTGCATATCATGTGTGTTTTTCTGATTGGGTTACCTCACTCAGGATGATATTTTCCAGTTCCAACCATTTGCCTATGAATTTCATAAAGTCATTGTTTTTGATAGCTGAGTAATATTCCATTGTGCAGATGTACCACATTTTCTGTATCCATTCCTCTGTTGAAGGACATCTGGGTTCTTTTCAGCTTCTGGCTATTATAAATAAGGCTGCTATGAACATAGTGGAGCATGTGTCTTTTTTATATGTTGAGGCATCTTTTGGGTATAGCCCAAGAGAGGTATAGCTGGGTCCTCAGGTAGTGCAATGTCCAATTTTCTGAGGAACCTCCAGATTGATTTCCAGAATGGTTGTACCAGTCTGCAATCCCACCAACAATGGAGGATTGTTCCTCTTTCTCCACATCCTTGCCAGCATCTGCTGTCACCTTAGTTTTTGATCTTAGCCATTCTCACTGGTGTGAGGTGAAATCTCAGGGTTGTTTTGATTTGCATTTCCCTTATGACTAAAGATGTTGAACATTTCTTTAGGTGTTTCTCAGCCACTTGGCATTCCTCAGCTGTGAATTCTTTGTTTAGCTCTGAACCCCTTTTAATGACTGCTTCTATTTCTTTAGGGGTTATGGGAGTGTTTAGATGGTTTATCTGATCCTGATTTAACTTTGATACCTGGTATCTGTCTTGAAAATTGTCATTTCATCCAGATTTTCCAGTTTTGTTGAGTATAAGCTTTTGTAGTAGGATCTGATAATTTTTTGAATTTCCTCAGTTTCTGTTGTTATGCCTCCCTTTTCATTTCTGATTTTGTTAATTTGGATACACTCTCTGTGCCCTCTGGTTAGTCTGGCTAAGGGTTTATCTATCTTAGTGATTTCCTCAAAGAACCAACTCCTGATTTTGTTGATTCTTTGTATAGTTCTTTTTGTTTCTAATTGGTTGATTTCAGCCCTGAGTTTGATTATTTCCTGCCATCTACTCCTCTTTGGTGTATTTGCTTCTTTTTTTCTAGAGCTTTCAGGTGTGCTGTCAAGCTGCTAGTGTATGCTCTCTCCTCTTTCTTTTTGTAGGCAGTAGAGCTATGAGTTTTTCTCTTAGAACTGTTTTCATTGTGTCCAATAAGTCTGTGTATGTTGTGCCTTCATTTTCATTAAAATTTAAAAAGTCTTCAATTTCTTTTTTTATTTCTTCCTTGACAAGGTTATTGTTGAGTAGAGCATTGTTGAGCTTCTAAGTGTATGTGGGCTTTCTGTCGTTTTCGTTGGTTTTGAAGACCAGCCTTAGTATCTGATAGGATGCATGGGATTATTTCTATCTTCTTGTATCTGTTGAGGCCTGTTTTGTGACCAATTATATGGTCAGCTTTTGGAGAAGGTATCATGAGGTGCTGAGAAGAAGGTATATTCTTTTGTTTTAGGGTGAAATGTTCTATATATATCTGTTAAATATATCCATTTGGTTCATAACTTCTGTTAGTTTCACTGTGTCTGTGTGTAGTTTCTATTTCCATAATCTGTCCATTGCTCAGAGTGGGGTGTTGAAGTCTCCCACTATTATTGTGTGAGGTGGAATGTGTGCTTGAACTTTAGTAAAGTTTCTTTTATGAATGTGGGTGCCCTTCCATTTGGAGCATAGATGTTCAGAGTTGATAGTTCATCTTGGTAGATTTTTTTCTTTGATGAGTATGAAGTGTCCTTCCTTCTCTTTTTTGATAATTTTTGGTTGAAAGTAGTTTTTATTTGATATGAGAATGACTACTCCAGCTTGTTTCTTGGGATCATTTGCTTGGAAAATTATTTTCCAGCCTTTACTCTGAGGTAGGATCTGTCTTTGTCTCTGAGGTGTGTTTCCTGTATGCAGCAAAATGCTGGGTCCTCTTTATGTATCTAGTCTGTTAGTCTATATCTTTTTATTGGGGAATTGAGTCTGTTGATGTTAAGGGATATTAAGGAATAGTGACTGTTGTTTCCTGTTATTTTTGTTGTTAGAGGTAGAATTATGTTTGTATGGCTCTCTTCTTTTGGGATCCTTGCAAGGAGATTACTTTTTTCCTTTTTCTAGGGTGTAGTTTCCCTCCTTGTGTTGGAGTTTTCCATCTATTATCCTTTGTAGGACTGGATTTATGGAAAGATACTGTGTAAATTTTGTTTTGTCATGGAATATCTTGGTTTCTCCATCTATGTTAATTGAGAGTTTTATTGGATACAGTAACTTGGGCTGGCATTTGTGTCCTCTTAGGGTCTGTATGACCTCTGTCCTAGATCTTCTGCCTTCCATAGTCTTTGTTGAGAAGTCTGGTGTAATTCTGATAGGTCTGCCTTCATATGTTACTTGATTTCCTTTACTGCTTTTAATATTCTTTCTTTGCTTTGTGTATTTTGTGTTTTCATTATTATGTGGTAGAAGGAGTTTCTTTTCTGGTCCAGTCTATTTGGAGTTCTGTAGGCTTCTTGTATTTTCACAGGCATCTCTTTCTTTAGGTTAGGGAAGTTTTCTTCTATAATTTTGTTGACGATATTACTGGCTTTTTAAGTTGGGAATCTTTGCTCTTTTCTATAACTATTATCTTTAGGTTTGATCTTCTCATTGTGTCTTGGATTTCCTGGATGTCTTGGGTTAGGAGCTTTTGGTGTTTTACATTTTCTTTGATGGTTGTGTCAATGTTTTCTATGGTATCTTCTGCCCCTGAGATTCTCTTTTTTATCTCTTGTATTCTTTGGTGATACTTACATCTATGACTCCTGATCTCTTTCCTAAGATAGCTCCAGGGTTGTCTCCCTTTGTGATTTCTTTAATGTTTCTATTTCCATTTTTAGATCCTGGATGGTTTTGTTCAATTCCTTCACTTGTTTGGTTGTGTTTTCCTGTAATTCTTTAAGGGACTTTTGAGTTTCCTCTTTAAGGGCTTCTACTTGTTTTCCTGTATTGTCCTCTATTTCTTTAAGTGAATTATTTATGTCCTTTTTAAAGTCCTCTATCATCATCATGAGATGTGATTTTAAATCAAAATCTTGCTTTTCTGGTGTGTTGGGGCATCTTGCTGTGGTGGGAGAACTGGGCTCTGATGATGCCAAGTGGCCTTGGTTTCTGTTGCTTAGGTTCTTTCCCTTGCCTCTTGCCATCTGGTTATTTCTGGTGTTAGCTGGTCTTGCTGTCTCTGACTGGAGCTTGTCTTTCCTGTGAGCCTGTGAACCTGTGATCTTTGGAGTGAGAGCACTCCTTGGAGACCCGCTTTCTCTAGGTGGTATTTGGGTATGGAGGGCTGTGGGACAGCCTTAGCTCCAGGGCACAGATGGAGACTGGATCGATCCTGTCCCTGGCTGCTCCATGGTTTCTGTGTCCTGGGCATGCCTGGCTGGTTCCTCTTTGGACAGAGCAAATGTTGTCAATGTCAATAATCTCTTATTATATTATCCATCTCTTCTTATACACTGTTTCTACTTGAGTTCTTAGCATTAATCCCAATATTTTCACTGTATCTGACTTTGTACATGACATTGATCCAGTTTTTCTGATGCTTGTCCTGTAGCTTGCCTTGCAGTCATTATTGTTATTATTATTATTATTAAAACATGGATTGCATCAGAGGAATTGATCTTAATTTTATATTATTTTATATTTTTATTTTTAGTATAGAATAGAGTTTATTCGGGCCATGGGGAGGAGAGTCAAGAGGGTAATAGAGTCAGAGAAAGGCAGAGGGGGGTACGAGTAGAGAAGTAGAGACACAGAGGCCAGCCATAGGCATGTGGAGAGGGGGGGGGGAATGGGATGGGGGAGAAAGTGGGGGCAGGAAGGCAAGAGCAAGAGAGGAGGAAGAGAGCAAGAGCAATTTTTCAATTTTAAAAATCAGTTTATCACAATGACCTCACAAAGATCACACAGCTAGATCACAGTAGCCCCTAAAATAGACACTTGTCCAGTCTCAAATTCTATGTACATCTCAGCCAACATGGTTAGCCCATTTCTGAAGTCATGGGCTTCATTTAGGGTTTTCATTGTCAGTTACATTTTTCATGGGGTGTTTAGCCTGCATTCCGTCCTAACAGGGAGCAAACATTTCACACTGAGCCCAGGTGTGTGGGGAGGGGACGCATCCTTGACTTCTTCAGTTAAGCCCAACCTTGTGTCTGACCTTCTGCCCTGATCTGTGGACTCCACCCAACCTCTGGGGTTTGTCTGGTTTCCTTCTATGGAAAAGGATGGCAGACGGAGCAGGAGTAAGATTTAGATCCCTTCCCTTGGGTCTGTGAGGCTCTGAAAACCACGTAGGTCAGGGTTTTTGTAAAACGCTTCCTCCTGCGGGCAGACCTTCTTAGCAGCTCACTTTTTTCCTTTTCCTGAAGCCCGAAGGGATTTTCCTTTGATGGTCCCCGTGTGGACTTGGCGGACTTCCTGGAGGTAAAACCAACCAAAATGATCAGTACTCCTGTAGCCGACTCACCCTGGAACATTCAGTTCTCAGATGCGAGCAGAGCCTACCAAACCTCCAGGCTGCTGGTTCCAGTGCAGGCTGGGGTTTTTGCTGAGTTGTTTTGCTTTGTTTTCTTGGGGCTGCTTTACACCAGCGTTTCATTCTGGGGTGAATGTTCTGTGTCTGAGAGCGCTGCCTGTCTTTCCCATACGAGAACTTAGCTCTCAGGGATCTGATATAAACTGTTCCGTTTGAAGTTGTTAGGGTGATTATATATTTACATATCTAATAATATCTAATATCCTCCATGCTTTTAACCTGTTGGACCAGAAACCTAAACTCTATCCTTTGACATTTAACAAGTCAGACATTGGTCATTTTAAATTTTTATATTAAAAATTTATTGCATTTATTTATTTATTTATTTATTTATTTATTTATTCTGTATGCCTATGTATACATGTAATCACACGTGCCCTTGTGTTATAGTGCTTGAATGGAGGTCAGAGGACACCTTCAGGAGTTGATTCTTGCCTTCTTTGTTTGAGACAGGGCCTCTTACTGTTTGCCGCTATATAAACCCATTTAGCTGGCCCATGAGCTTCCAAGGATTCTCTTGTCCCTGCTTTCCATTTGGATGTAGTAGTGCTGGGATTTCAGACCCGCACTGTGCCCAGTTCTCTCTGTGCTCTGGGTGGGTGGAGGGTCTGTTCTCCCGTGTTCCCACTTGCATAGTAAGCACTCTACCTCACTAAGCCGTCTGCTCAGCCCAATTAACTTAATTCTTCTATGCTTCACTTCCTCCCATGTAGGTAAGGACTTCAGCTCCTATGTGGTGGCTTCATGGTGGTAAGGCTTAACTCCACAGCACGGTCATAAGGGGTGGCTAAACGGAAGCTGTAGTGGGAACCTCCCGAATGGGCAGCGCCATAGGTCTTGGGGTTTGCCTGTGTGTTTCCCTCAAGGCCCCGTCACTGCAATGCTCACACGGAGCTTGGTTCCCTTGCTGTTCCCTGGATTATTGGAGTTCTGTGAGGGTGATCATCCTACCACAGGAATGGGTCCCTACTCGTGGCATCTGCTTGTACCAAGTCCCATGGCGTGCAGGAAAGCACATCTCCTGACCCTTGGACCAAAAGCTTCAGGCAGAGCAACACATCCCATGACATCAAAATATGCGACCGTTTACTGATGGAGGAGAAGGTTTGAGCTTTGCCTCCTTGGATGCTTAACCCACATTCTGAGACTCAGAAAGAAGTCACAGTCAGGCCCATTATCTTTGGCTCCAGAGGGCAGCGGAGAGTAAACTGGCCTGTGTTCACGGCAACGTTCTCTCCGGTAGCCTCTCAATTCTTTATTTTTCTCACCGCTTGACAATATTATGATTTCTTCTCATGGAGGATGAAGTGACAGGCTCCTACCTATTTCCCTGTTTGGCTATTATTTGAGGGTCCGTTATAAACTTCTGGCAGGCGGCAGACAGAGAAACCTTGTTTTCTTTTGAAGGCTACTGGTGTGGTACTAAGTTTCCACTTATCTTCTCTGCTCTGGGCAGGAAGGTGCGGAGGCCAGACCTTACGGTCCCAGTAATCTTGGGAATTGGGCTGAGGCGTCTAACTCCTGATGGCAGTTATAGCATGCATACTTGCCTGAGGCATCCCTGCCAAGTGCCCCTGTTATCTGAATTAAAAAAACACGGTGCCTGGTTCCAAGCTGCAGGCTCAGTCCAAAAACTGTTATGCTGTCTGGCTTCGTTTTCTTCTTTGGTTGTCAAGAGTTGAAAGTACAGCTTTTTGTCCTTTTTTTTTTTAAACAATAATAAGACCCCATGTAGTTTTGGAAAAGTACTGTCAGTATTCTGATATTTTATATTTTGAAGACAAATGAATGTGCTTATCTTGCTAAGCTAGGAGCTAGTAGTCAAGCCCGCTTTGCGTCCTTCTTAATATCCCATGACTTTTACGTTAAAGTATCTTTCAAGATGACATTGTGTCTTAGAGACTACCATTTTGCATTCAGCATTGGTTTGTGTTCACGTTGCACTGTTAATGGGCCCTAACTGAGGTACACTCTCCTGCTTTCTGCAGAGGGGACAGGCTAACAAAGGCTTGTGAGGCAGCTGCAGATTCTTCGTGTGGTGTGAGCTCACCACTCACCTAGAGCTATTTTAACCATCTTCTCTGCAAGAGAAGCCAAGGTGCAGGCAGGCTGACAGCAGAAAACACAGCGCACCAAGAAAACGCTCTGTTCCATAAACTACTTGGCTAATGTTTCTGCATTTGCAGGGAACTGGCAGGGGCCTGCAGTGCTGAGAGCCCAGGGGACTCAGGAGTACGCTGTGTTGGTGACACTGGTTTGCCCAATCCATTAGGGCCAGCAGTGCAGTGGGGGAGGGGCGGTCCAGCCAGTGCTACAGTGGGATCCTAAGTGGTAGTGATGGCTCATTCAGGCGCCCTGTGAACTTTGGAGAAACTTCTACCAGCTGCCCACTGGGGATGTCCCAGGCTTACAAGGCTACAGACTTCCTTCCCCTGACAGAAACATCTTGGGTGAGATGAGTTTCGATGCCTCTGTTTGAGAATACTGCAATTCTATGAAGTGAAGTCCATTTGATTAAAAGGGGACTCTGTAGACCTTCCGGTCGTGTGTGCACGGTGGAAGAGTGCAGTGCAATGCAGATAAACCTTCCTTTCAGCCTTATTTCTGACTCTTATGTTCCCATTTCAAAGGTACTCCCAGCCCTTAGACCAGTGCCTACTCTGTGCTGTGTGCCCAGTAGGTTCAGAAAAATACAAACCGTGTTCCTTCCTTAAGATGCATAGCCTTCGATGGGGAAATGACTAACACTTGAAATAATAAGTCTATGGAGTCACATGTGCCTCTATGTGGAATAGAAATGCAGGACAGAATTACAAGGCACAGGTTCAAGATGGGGGCTCAGGTTTCAAACTGCCGCAGGGGGATAAGGCTGACACCCTTTTGATTATTGTAGCCTCACTTGGAGCTCACCCAGCTCTCTCCCCTCAGTCTGCTCAGCCCCTCTTGCCTTTCTCCTCTCAGTTCTTGTTTACCTATCTCCACAAGTGCTTAGCCCCACCACAGACAGTGTAGTATGAGTGAGAGAGAGGTCAAGGAGTGAGTGGTATGGAGCGGGGGCGGGGGGGGGGGCTATGGGAACCTCCGAGGTGGTAGGGTTGGCCTTCGTAGGGAGGGTGTGGGACCACATGTCATAATCAAGGCTCTTTCTATAGTTGGGTCAGCGAGTCTATCTTTTGGGTAATGCATGGCTGGCCAGAGATGTGGGGGAAAGTCTGGGGATCCAGGTTCTGAGTGTTCTGGGAGGAGAGCGAGATCAAGACACTGGGGAGGCTGTTTTCGTTGGGTCTGAGTTTATTTCTTTGGACAATAAAATATCAGGAGGTGAGTGAACCACACCTCAGTGGTTTCCTTTCTTCTTAAGGGAAGCCATCGTGAGGGATGCTTGTCAACATTCAGTTAACAGCCTTTGCTGTCTTAGGATGGGGGGGGGCTTAGAGCATGGAAGGGGGTTAGCACTGGGGACTGAAGGCTCTGAGGATCATCTGCTATGATGGCTCCCCTATGCTGACCTCAATTAGCATCCCCTGGAGACCTTTGAACAAATACCAAGGCTTTGGCTCACAGCCCTCTGCTTCAGGATCTTAATTTAATTGGTCTGGGGAGGAGGGGTCCTGGCACCAGAGTCAGTTTACAAGTTCCCCAGTTGCTTCTAATCCACACCCAAGGTTAGAAAGCACTAACTAGCCCAGCAGAGAAAGCAACTGGCTTGGCTAAAAGGGACAGCTGACATTAGCTCTGGAACTACAGAGGGTCTGCAGAGTTCCTTCCCATGGATGGCTCTCAATTGGCCTGATTCTGTAGTAAATAAAATTCAGCTGGGCCAAAGGAGGAAGTCATGAATACAAACCAAATATTAGAAGAGAGAGAGAGAGAGAGAGAGAGAGAGAGAGAGAGAGAGAGACTGTATGTGATGTATGTTTAGTGTGTGTGTGTATGGGTATGGTATGAGTGTGGTGTGGTGTTTGTGCATGTGGTGTATGTATGTATGTGTGTGTGTGTGTGTGTGTGTGGTGTGGTGTGTCTGTATGTGATGTATGTTGTGTGTGTGTATATATGGGTATGGTATGAGTGTGGTGTGATGTGTGTGCATGTGGTGTATGTATGTGTGTGGTGTATATATGTGTGGTGTGGTGTGTGTGCATGTGGTATATGTGTGTGATGTATATGTGCGTGTATGTGTGTGGTGTGTGGTGTGATGTGTGTGTGTGTGCATGTGTGTGTGTGTATGTGTGTGGTGTGTGGTGTGTGTGCGTGTGCGTGTGCGTGTGCGTGTGTGTGCGTGTGGTGTGTGTGTGTGTGTGTGTGTGTGTGTGGTATGTGTGTGGTGTGGTATAGTGTATGGTGTGGTGTAGTGTGTCTGGCTAATAGGAAGACTGGTTATGTAGGCTGCTGAAGTGTATACCATGGAGACTTATTATACCACAGTCAGCAACTCTTGGCACTGAATTTTGATGGGCAATGAAGACAGGTTTAAGAGGATGAGCCCTTCTGGTCATCTATGGAACAGTCCAGCCTGGAAGTGCCCTGGGAAGCCTTTGTGTCTGAGCCTGTTGTCTCTAGGCTTCACTGTGGGTGTCCTTAGATGGTCAGGATGTGGAGGCGCCTCTCCTTCATAGGAAGTGTGGCATGGTAGGTACCATGCTGTTACCATGGAGACCCTAAGGTTAGTGCTTTCAATTTAGTGCCCACTCTCAAGCCAGGAGACAGGATGCATGAAACAGCCTTTGCTATCAGTGCGCTGTTCTCGGGCACATCAAAGAAGGGTGAGTTGTCACTGCCACTTAGGAGAACCAATGCTCCACACAGAGAGACACAAAACCAAACAATACCAAACCTGACTCCAGGCAGTGTGGTAAATCAGGGAGCGAGGCCCCCCCCCCCCCCCCCCCGGAGAACTCAGAGGTCACGTGATGGGTCACTGAGCCAGGTGGAGGTGGAGCCAAGCTCCCCTGTTGTTTGCGTCTCTCCTCCTGGGTCACTTGATGCTCTGTACGCTTGTGTGGTAGTGTCCAGCAAGGCGGCTGCCCCGAGGGACACCTGTGGCTGGTGGTTAGTACACTAATATATCAGGCTACCAATATCCTGTGGCTCCATAGTCACAGAGGACATGAGTCATGGAGAAGAAGTATATAAGAGGCTGTGGCTGGGGAAGGGGGTTTTCTCATAGACATTGATCGTTAGTTTGCTACACTTGGGGAGAGGGCAGAGGCTGCTTTAGATATAGCCAGTGAAAAAGAAAAAGGCAAAGCCCCCAAGCACTGAGCTGGATCAGAGAGGATAACGTATTTCCTTTTCTCTTTCCTCTGGTGGAAACAATTACCGGAGGAAGAAGGCTCCAACTAAGAATTTGGTCTCACAGATTGAACTTACAAGGAACACGTAAACTCCAATCTCACAGCAGGGCTATCTTGGTGTGAAGTTAAGAGACGTGACAGGGAGCAGTCACTGATTCTAAAGGGCAGTTTTCGGATCCAGCATCCTTGTACAGAGGCTTTATATTCTAGTAGAAGACATACAATACCTGCCCCCATGTATTCACTGATTCGAAAGGACACTTTTAGGATCCAGCTCACAGAGGATATAAATCCCAGAGAAAAATATACATGAACAGTATCCACCCCCCACCTATACGCCCACTCAGACAGTCTCATATAGGTACTGAATGAAGCAGTGTCCACCCCCCACCTATACGCCCACTCAGACAGTCTCATATAGGTACTGAATGAAGCAGAGGAGACGTCAGAGGAGGGTTTTAGGCAGAGGGAAGGAATGACGTGATCAGCAACTGAAGGAAGTAGCAGCTTTGACTACAGCGTGGTCTGGGGCAGGCTATGCTAGGCAGCGGCATTAATAGCTCTAGGAGCCTGAAAGGTGGAAGGCTAGTTCCACAAGCATGGGAAGGAGTTCAGTGCTCAGAGTCACCACCGCTGGTGGAAGGTTCATGGAGATTACTATATCTGGACCGAACCTTGACGATTACACACATTGCCCACAGGGTAGATTCTAAGCATCTTAAGGAATGAGCAAGGCGTTAGATGAGGAGGATGACCAATGTTCTATGTCTTATATATTTGTTTGTTCATTCTGTATATGTGCATATGTCTCTCCTTTCTCTGTCTCTCTGTCTCTGTCTTTGTCTCTCTGTCTCTCTCTGTGTCTGTCTCACTCTCCGTGTCTGTCTCACTCTCTGTGTCTGTCTCACTCTGTCTCTGTCTCTCTTTGTCTTATACACACACACACACACACACACACACACACACACACACACACCCCACTCCCTTCTACTTTGCTGTCTTTTGTTTGGTGGCACATTACATTTAAACAGGATTACTTGTTTGAGTGCAAGTTGGGGTTTATTCTTTTGAGCAAGGAAGACTTACCAGTGGCTATCCACTGAGGAATGTGACCCCACCCCACCCTCAGCAGTCATTAACAGCCTAGAGCTTCCCAGGGAGTGGTGGGGCCTCATGGTTACCCTCCCCTTCTAACTGGGATGTCAACTGGCTTGATCTTGTGCAGGCAACAGCAGCTTCTTCAGTTCGTAAGTGCAATGATCACGAAGTTTCCAGAAGATGGATTTAATAACATTTCCTCCCTGCCTCTGTCTCTGCCTCTGCCTCTTACAATGTTCTTCTTGCCTCCTCTTCTTCAATATGTCCCTGAGCCTTGCTCATGTCTGATTGATGTGGGAGAAGGTGAGATCAGTCAGTGCTAGGGAGCAGAAGTGCTAGGTGGGAGGATGGTTGTGATGGTTGGGATGCCTTCTGTTTAGCTACTCATTAGCCAAGCATTAGCTGAAACAATAAGCATTGGTATCAGCAGGGCAGTTAGAGTAACGAAGTAGCAATGGAAATAGCTTTAAGGTTGGGGGTCAGCACAGCACGAGGACCTGTATTAAAGGGTGGCAGGGAGAGGCCTTGAGGATAACTCCTCCTTTGAGGTTAGCCTTTGGACTATACCTCCATTTCCCTGGTTACACTAGACAGGTAAACTACCTGCTTCTGCCTCAAGGCTTTGTTGGGGACGCTCAAGGTGAACAACGTTTCACACTTACACGTCTGAGAAACACCCCTGGCCCCAGGATAGCTGCTTGGGGAGCTTTGGCCACATAACGTGTTGTATCTGGGTTTTTGATTTTGAGTTCTAATTGAAAAGGACACCTTTCCCTTTCTGTTCGTTTGTTTTTGTTTGTTTGTTTGTTTGTTTTTAGGTGGAAGTTTCTGAGCTTGCTTTCTGTGACACTCTGAGATTTTTCAGTCGTTCTCTAAAGCACAGTTCCAGAGCCCTCCATTGCTGAAGATGCTGGCTTTCATGGATGCTGCCTCAAAAAGGTCATGGCTTTTCCTCTTCCTCGCTCCTCCTGGAAGTTGCCAAGGCTTACAGCTGCCTGTTGTGATAAATTTGTCCTCGAGCTCCCTTCTGAACCAATCGTTCAATTCTTTAATTAATGAGTCCAAGAACTTATAAAGGAACCCAGAATTCCCTTGTAACAGGACTTTGGGAAAGAGAAGTAGGAGTTGGAGAGGGAGGTGGAAAAGTCTATCTGGAGGAGAAGGAGTTATTTTGAAACGAAGAGGATATTTTCACAAATGAGAAACGGGACCAGGACAGAAATGCAGAAAAGAGCTTCACATGCAGGGCCGAGGAGGAGGAGGAGGAGGAGCCCAGGGGAATGAAATGACAGAGATCAGAGCTTCCAGGCCTGGGATGGGAGGGTTGGCAGCTTCTGAGGGCCGGGGCCATCAGTGCTGTGCTGAGCAGGGGCTGTTATGGCTTTCTGGGAGATGCGCTGGTTAGCTATTTACTGCTGTGTAGCTGGGATCTTCAGAGGAGCCAGCTGTGCTCGCATAAGCTTTGTGTCTGTGAACTGGCTCAAATCTAGGACTTGGCTGAGAGACCAGGTTAGGCTCCCGGGAAGACTTAGTCAATTGTGTACCTATTTCAGTTCCAGTGATACCTAAGGCTTCTGTGGTTCACATGCTCCAGAGTGCTGCTTTCCAACGCGACCCATGTCAGTCGAGGTGCCAACCTGGTTTCTGTGACTGAGGCCCTTCTCCCCACCTTCCCACCCCAATGAACTTGTGGTCCAGTATGCTGACAGACGTCATCTGCTTTCATGGTCCATAGAGAAGAGCCATGGTACATAATGTCCGGGGCTCCTTCGATTGTTCATTGCTCACCTGCTGCCAGAAGAGTCATCTGTGGCCTCCTGCCAGACATACGAAGAACCAGTCGGGGAAGATTTACATTTTGAGGCTACTTCATGGCCATCCTCCCCAGATCTCTGCTTACGCTTTTGAAGTTCTCCAAGGAGGTTCTGACATGCAACACCAGTAAAATAGGGGCCACTTTGTTCCTGTTTCAGGAAGCTGAGGTGGCATATACTGATTGTCAACTTGGCAGCATCCAGGATCACTTAGCAGTCAACCCTCTGGACACTTCTTGAGGGTGTTCTAGATTGAGTTAATTGAGCTGGGGGGAAGCCGTCCTAAATGTGGGTGCCTCTGTCTTGTGGGCTGGGGTCACAGGCCCAGTAAAGATGTAAAAGTTAGCTGAGCCTCAAGTGACAGGATGACCTCTCGGTGAATCCCTCACTGTGGCTGCTCAGTGTGACCAGACACCATGCTTCTCCACCATGATTGTACCCTCCAACCATGTCAGGTGTAGCAATGAGTAAAGTCATGTAGAAACCCAACTGTATAAACTTCAAGAGACCCTCCAACTGTTCAGGTTAACATGGCATCTAGGGTCTGCTCGTCACCACTATCCGTCGTTACTAACAAATGAGTCCAATCCTCTAACCTGATCCAGTACGCTTAGGCCCATTCCTGTTCATCTTTCCTAGGAATCTTTCAGCAGACGTTCACGGTGTCTTCTGGGTCTTCTGGTGTGTAGGTAATGCCTGCAAGGCCACACTTTCCACCATGGCACCTGATACTTGCCCTATGGGTGGAGAAGAAGCAGACTGCACAAGGCCTCAAGCAGTGAGGCTTCAGGTTGCTCTGCTGTGCAAGGGACTCAGAGAGGAAGCATACAGGAAGAAAGGGCTACCTCCACGGACCGGAAAGACTCAAGCCTTAGATCTCAGCTAAGCCTGGCTCTGACCTTGGTGTTTCTCTGGGCTCTTACATGCATTTCGTTTTATAATTCTAGACTGCTTTGAGTTGGACTTAGGGTTTGATCTTAGAAACTTTTGGCTACGTGAGATAAGTCTTCCTCTGGAACAGGCTGAGAAGATTTCTGGTCTCTTAGCTAGTAAGCTGTGAATTAAAAGCCCTAAATGCATTTTTTTCTTTTGCTAAATCCCTTAGTATTCTTTAAAGCAACCAACTACATCACACACTTTTTATTTTGACCAAATATATTGTGGCAACCAACACTTGGACACCCAAAACTTTGTCTTTTAGACTCTTGGTTGTGAGTGACAATTTAGTGAATATTTTGCCACTGCATACCACAGGTTACTAATGTCCTCTCTTTACTACCAGTGACAGGACATTAACTAGCTACATGAACCTAGCTACACCCAGTTCTAGATGAGCTAGTGCATATTTTAAAGTCCCCTAGAGTCTACTCCCCTTACTGGTGAGGCGCCAGGCAGGTTGGATCAGAGAACACAGACTGCTGGCAGGGGCATGCAAAGAGGATTTCAGGCAGCAACTAGACCGGGGCAGTGTGGAAGCTGGCATAAAGTCTGTGGAAGTCTAGGTCCTCTGTATTGGTTTTAATTTAGAAGCGCTAGAAGCTGGGGAGAAAGCGAGAGCTGGGAAAATTTGGGGCACACCAGAAACTCTCAAGGACAAGCCATCATTCTTGTCTCCCACTGACTTTAACCTTGGTGACATGAGCAACTTGCAGAAGTGGCTGGTGGCCTTTGCAGTGGCGCTTTACAATACTGGGCACAGGGACCGGAGGAGCAGGAAGTAGGCAGGCGTCTGAGTCAGGCCAGCACCCTTAGCCTGCAGATTGGCAACCAAGTATGAGCTGGGACTGTCCCTTAGAGGGTTAGTCTTCACTCCCGCCTTACAAATGGCCTGCTGGTTTTCCGAGGGCCAGCCCTAAAGCCAGAACCGTTTAGGTTAGGAAATCCTCAGACTTGAAGTTTGCCTTAGCTCCGGTGTTATTATCCAGAATCTCTGCCACAGAGAAGTTTCTGGGGCAGACACCTGCGAAGTTCAAGAAAGTGTGGGTGGTGGGCACAGGCTGGGCAGATAACTGATGGCTTGGGTTGTCAGGGTACAGATTAGGAAGTACTGGGGTGGTATCTTTCAAACCGCTAGGTGGGATCAATTTCAGAACCTTATACACCTGAGTCAACATCTAGGGGAAAGTGCCTGGGAATCTAGGTGAGTGATGCCTGGGGCAACTCGTGTGAGTCAGGGAGTTTTGTAAACTTTGCAACAGAGAGTGGCATGGGCAGAAGGAAGGCTATGCTAGGAAGATATTGGGATCAGGAAGGTTCTTGCTGCCACCTCCAAGTCCTATGTCCTACAATAACGAGTTGGACCAGTAACCTGTGGATAGTGGTAGAAACAGAGACAGTTAATAAAGCCTTTGGAGACAAGGAGATGGGCTTAACAGCTGGGAAAGGTTACACTTTCAATAGCAAAGACTATATAAAGGATTGGGATTTTTCTATAGCAGTACCACAGGTTTTTGGATAATTTTCCAAGTGTGCACATTTCTGTGCATGCTCTGTTACAGGTCGGCCTTGGCGCATGCTCTGTTACAGGTCGACCTTGGCGCATGCTCTGTTACAGGTCGGCCTTGGCGCATGCTCTGTTACAGGTCGGCCTTGGCGCATGCTCTGTCACAGGTTGGCCTTGGCGGCTGCGGTTTCCAGTGTTTCTGCCAGCTGGCTTCTTTCCTATGCCAATATTAATTCTTTTCTCTCCACCTTACTCTCCTGCCACACTTTTAGATTTATTTATTTATTGTGTTCATTAAGAGGAGAGGATAGTGCAGGTTTCTAAGCAGAGGCCAGCCTTCAGAGAAGTAGGGCAGCCTCGTTTGGATGACAGGAAGGGCTGGTTTTGGAAAAGGAAGAATGACAGCTCTTTATCATACACGAGGGGAAGAGGGGAATGGAAAGAAGTGGGGTGAATGGGAACAGGAAAGATAAAAAAGTCCCTATAAACCGCGTCTATGTCAGTGAAACAGAGAGGAAACAAATCCAAGGCAGGGTGGGGATTCAAACCAGAGGGATAAGTTGGCACCCACAAGGAGAGAACCAACAAGCGTCACCGAGAAACTTGAGAACCGTCTCCTCCTCGCAGGAGACTCCACCCCTGTGAGTACTCGTCCTCCGTCATAGGCTGAATTGGCTCATCCTAGATGTTCAATCTTGGTGCAGTTAAAAGAGATTGATTTCACAGCCTTACCTCACAAGTTTTATTTTCTAAGAGGGATTTCGCTTACTTATAGACCTTATTTCTGTATTCCTTTTGCTGTGACATCTGCCAAATAAGGCTGGCTAGACAATTGGGTATACCTTCACTCTACTATCTTGCCAGGGTTGATAGAGTTCAAACTAGTTGGATTTCATATCAGAGTGTAGAAATGTTCTCAGTTTTCCTGGTTGGTTCTGAAAACCCAGTAGGAACCTCATGGTCTAGGGTGAATAGGCCTGAGTTGGATCACATGGCCGCCCGCTAAGCGATGGTCTGTGTTGGCCGGGTTAAGTTGGGCAAGCTCTTTCCCCAGTCTGCAGCAGTGGCCTTGTCATGGTACAAATGACAAAGGAAGTGCTGTGAAGAGAGACTGGAGTAGCCCACATGAGTGCGGCACCGTGCCCGGCATGCACCAAGTGCCTGGAGATTACCTAAGGTAGAGACTTGGACAACAGCTGGGCATGGAGCAGGTTTAAGATACTTCTATCCGGGGTCTCTGAAAGGTTCCTGACAGAGCTGGTATCTTTTCCCTAATATCCAGAGTTTTCTGCATGGGTGTCGTGATAGGATTTACACCTCTCAGCTTCCTTAGGTAATTCTGTTCTTTTGTTCCTAAGTATGTGGTGTAGAAGCTTTCCCTAGGAGAGCCTTCTCCTCCTCCCAGGCTTCTGGAACCAGGCCCTGCTTCCTCTCCCAGATTCCTTACCCACTCCTGCCTGCTCAGACATGTTCTATGTTCAGACTTCCAAAAATATGACATCTGGAGCCCATGGGAGGTGGGCGATGGAGGTGGGGGAATGACATCAGGAACTTGGGCAGACAACTCCTGTGGGACCAGTGAGCTTGGAGGGTACAGCAACCACGAGGGGGACAACAGCCACATCCTCTGACCTCCTGCATAGCCAGGAGGGTGCTTGCTGCAGAAGCCGATTCTCACAGGCGGTGAAACTAGAGGGGAAAGGGGCTGGAGGATGACCGGTAGCCAAGTCAGGGCTGATTCCTGTCTGCACGTGACGTGGATGCACATGGGACCCCCTGCCCCCACCTCAGCTCGGTGGCACACGAGGAACAAATGTCAAGTCTGAGCATAGTTTGGATCGAATGGTTTGTCTTAGCGATCAGGCCTTTTGCGTTTTTTTTTTTTTTCTCCTTCTGAAGGATGGGAGGCTGTGAGAAATATTTTATGCAAAGTAAGGCTGTCTACATTCTCTGCCGAACTGCAGAAGAAAAACCAGTCTGTGTGAGTTCCCTTCTCCCAGAGGCTGGGCACGTCCATGTGTGTACTGCTTTTGATGAGATCTGCTGTTTTGCCCGTGGCAGTCATCCGTAAAAACACCCCTTTCCTGCGCGCAGCCTTCGAGCCTCCGTACGCGTTGCGCTTTGCTCTTTATTTTCCTCATCAAAGTCAAGCAGAGCGGTGGTTTTCCTCAGTAAAACCTCTCTTCTTTTTGGCTCTCTGCCTGGTTCTTCCCAAGCTACTTGGAAATAAAGGGGAAAAAATTCAGAGTAGTTTCTTTTTGTTCTTGACTGATTCATGGGTGGAGGGAGGAATGGATGGTTTTTTTCAGTCTGGAAACACAGCACGGAGTTCCGGCAGCTTTACCATTTTCCTCTGTCCTGAAAGCACAGCCCCAGAGCAGCACCCAGCACACAGCAGGTGTCTGAGAAGAGCGGAGTCCAGCACAAGGTGTGCATGGGCCCTGTCCTGTCTGTGTGCAGGTGCTTTCGAGTGACTCTTGGAGCTTCTTCACACACATATAAATTAAACACGTTTGCGGCTACGCTTGTGTGTGTCCAGAGCCCTTTTCATGGTGTGCTGTGGTGTAAATCAGTTTCAACGTTGTTCAGCTCCAATGAGAGTTATGTAGGGGCAGGGAAATCAAAGCAGGGCTTTCTTAATTATAGCACTGGATCGAGAGAAGCTATTGACTTGTGGGATCTCATTATTTGTCTTTCTGTCTATCCATATATCCATGTGTCTAGGATAGTCAGGGGTTGGAAAGGAACACAGCTAGAAATATGGTACCTCTAACGGAGCGCTGATAAGAATCGGAATTGGCCCGAAGCTCAGTGGCAGGTCGTCTATGACTAGATGAAACCAAGCCAACAGTGCCGAGAGGAAGGCCATGGATACGGGCTTGCTAATGTCACCGTGTGAAGAAGAAGCTTTGTCTTTCCATGTGTATTTTGAAAAAATGAAGAAACCAAACCAAATCAACCAACCAACCAGACAACGCTGGGAAAGGAGACTCTTACATGTTTCCAAAAAGGAAAAATCACTCTGGCCTCCCTACCGATGCTGAGTCCCTGCCTGAAAGGGGAAGCCCATTAACAGAATGTATGTGTGTCTAAAACAAGGTCACACACTTATTGGTTTTCTGAGGCACAGCATAAATACAGCAGACAAAGAGAATCGGGTTGCCTTTCCTAGTGCCTTGTACCATCCTCGAGGCTGAAGCCTGGGTATATTTCTGATGCCGGCTGTGGCTATGTACAGCGGAGCCCAGAGTCAGAAGTTTCAGAATTAGGGAAGAGTCAAACGTTGCTGCAACATATGAATAGGTCACCCAGACACATACCAATCTGTCCACTACTACGTTCTTGGACAATCAGTGAGGTTGTTCAGATGGGAGTGGGACCTGCTTCTGTGGCTCAGCTCTCTCTGAAGCTCCTTCACGGGCAGATGAGGTCTCAAGCAGATTGCAGGTTCTCCTCCTTTGCACTAATCTGGCCGCCACTGCAGCCTGACTAATACCTCGATCCTCCATCTGTCTCTTGCTTACTTGCACGGTGACTTTATCCACCCAGGATCATCCACAAAGCTGTGGTTCTGGCCAGCTGAATGCTAATTTGCTCAGGACTGAAATTTGGTTTTAATTTTTTGTTTTATTATTGATTGAGTAGCCATCTTCTTAAAACATTTTATTATCTTATACATGTGGGTCTTTTGCCCGCATGTATGTCTGTGTACTGTGTGTGTATGGTACCCAGAGAGGCCAGAAGAAGGCATGGATTCCTGAAAGTTGTGAGCCGCCGTGTAGGTACTGGGACTCGGTACTGGGTGCTGTAGGAGAGCAGCTGGCTCTCCTGGTTTAGCTGCTGAACCATCTTTCCAACTCTAATAAGAGTCTTCTTAAAGTTGTTTTTAATGGCTGAAGGGCTTCCCTAAATACAGTGCAACTTTATCTCAGTGACTTGAAGACTTATTGTGTGTGTGTGTGTGTGTGTGTGTGTGTGTGTGTGTGTGTGTGTTTATGAACAAGCAAGAGGCCAACTCTATGGAGTGGCTCTTTCTTTGCACATGGGTTCTGGGGATTGAATTCAGTTCTTTAGGCTTTCCTGGAAAGTGCTTTTACTCACAGAGCCATCTTGCTAGTCTGGTTTAAAAAATAGGAGGGGTTGACTCAAGGGCCCTGTGCTTGCTAGTTAAGTACTTTACTGCTGGACTACCTCCCTCCAAGAGTTTCTAGGTTTATCAGTTACACCAGGTTGTGAAGCTGGGGACCTTCTCTGATTTTTGGCTATGCCAAACGGCTCTAGCGCACTGGTATCTTGAGCCAGTGTGAGCCAGTGTGCTTTTCCCAGCCTGAACTTCTGCGTCCACGAATGAGAAACAGCAATATCTACTCTGCTGGGGCAAGGCACGAAGCCTTCGCTCACTGCACCCTGGTACCCTGGTCTGTACTCCTTAGCTACAGTGATCCTCTTTTCTTTTGAGATGGCTTCTCACTCTGACATCCAGGCTGGCAATCAACTTCTGGACTCATAAACCTTTTTGCCTCAGTCTCCTGAGTTGCTGGCACTGCACCTGTCCATGGCTGTGCCTGTTACGTGAGGAAGGCTATTAGTCACAATCACCATGACAATGATATAATAATGACATGGGCATGTGTGTACAGAACACTGCAAATATGTCTATAAATGTTTTCTGTAGCGGTTTGATGTCATTTACTTGCTCCTGGATGACCAGGCACTAGTGACAGTCTGTAGGCGCAAGGCTGGAGGCAGCTCCTCTTGATTTCTTCCATCTGGTACCTTCTGGAAAATGCATTTCCACTGGGTTCTGGCAGTTTGGGCTAGAGCTCCTTACAAAAATTGCCTTCCTCTCTTTACCCATTGGTGGTCAATGTTCTTGACCACTCATGTATTTACGTATTCTGTTGTTCACACATGCTCAGAGTACAGTTTCTGTTGGCAGGCAGAATACTCTTAGGTATGCTTGCAGACTTTGTGTTGTGGGTTTGGTTTCATGCTGTTTGTATTATGTTAATTTGGGCCCCCAAAATTGCAAGAGAATCCACACATCCCCGAGGGAATCCTGCCCAATTGTTTTGAGTGTTAAATAAAGTTGTCAGCAGCCAATGGCTGAGCAGGGAGACAAAGGTGGGAATTTAGGATTCCCAGGCAAGGGACCAAAGAAGGAAGAAGGAGGAAGGAGGAAGGAGGAAAGAGGGGAGATCTGCTATGTTGGAAGAGGAGAGACACTATGTTCAAGAGGTACAGGGCAGAGATCATAGCCACCATGTAGGAGGGGGTAAAAGGGACCCCAAGAGGGCTTCCTGATTGGGTCTAGGGCAGCAAAGGTGGAATATAGGATTAGTAATAATTAATAATAATAATAATAATAATTAATATATGATTAGTAGGTAATAATTCAGGAACATTGGGGTGGGGTGGATCAGCCAGATGGAGGTTAGGGCATAGTCCAGCTGTTTAAGGCACATAAAAATATAAGGACTGTGTGTATGTGTATTTCATTTGGGAGCCCAGAACACTGGGGCAGGTAACAAGAAAAGCGTGCTGCCACCGGGATGATTAGAGTCGGATTAATTGGGTATCACTACAACTGTGGACCTGTCAAGCCATCTAAAAGTCCACCTAGACTTCTCAGCATCGTTTTGGGCATATTGACATTGGCAGATAAAGACAACAGATTTATGATTAACCCATCTGAAACAGGAGAACAAAGTCTTACGTGCACAGATGGTCCAATGAGGGAGGAGATAGAGTGGTGGACTGAGTACTAAGGTTCCAGAGGACAAGCTATCTCTGTCTATGTGTATAAGTTGTTCTGAGGATGAAGGGGTTGGTGGTCCTGAGGATAAACATTAGTGGTCCTGAGGATGAAGGGGTTGGTGGTCCTGAGGATGAAGGGGTTAGTGGTCCTAAGGATGCAGGTTGGTGGTCCTGAGGATGAAGGGGTTGATGGATTCTGAAGATGAAGGTTGATGTCCTAAGGATGCAGGTTGGTGGTCCTGAGGATGAAGGGGTTGATGGATTCTGAAGATGAAGGTTGATGTCCTAAGGATGCAGGTTGGTGGTCCTGAGGATGAAGGTTGGTGGTCCTGAGAGTGAAGGTTGGTGGTCCTGAGAGTGAAGAGGTTCATGGCCCAGTGGATGAATGTGGGTGGTCTTAGGATGAGCTGATGGAAGGGCTTTGGAGGAAGAGGCACTTCCTCTAGTGGGAAACTTGGCTGATCTCTGGGCTCCATAGAACACTGTTTAGCTTGTCCTGTCCTTGTAATCTTGGATGTCTTTCACTCAAGGTCCATTTCTGGCTCCTTAGCCATTTCCCTGAATGGCCTCTTTAGCTTGATGCATAACTGGTACATGAACTGACTATTTCCAGAAGCAAAACTCTGTCTTAACGACTAGCTAGAAGGGAGATTTAGTCATCCCTGGAGTCTTTTTCCATCCCATTCTCTCTGCCAACAGCTCAGGCCCAGATCTGTGTTTTCAGCATGCCCCCTGGGTCCTCTCACTAATTCCCTCTTTCTTTGCTGAGAGATGTCCCTGGGCTCTCTACAGGGCAGAGGTGATGACATACAGGAGCCAAGGGCATGAGTTCTCCTGGATCAGTCCTGGCCCATGTCTCTCAGGGATGTGGCGTTTCTGAGCTGTGTCACTATTGCTTTGTAGCAGGCAAATAGCTATAAGAATAAAGATTTCAACGTAACAATAAAAGGGCACATTCGAACTTACATAATAAATGTGTTCCTGGAAAGCGTATCATTGAAGTGGTATAAATAAAATCACATTTGAGGGGAGCCAGGCCAGCTGTTCACACACTTGTTCAGATGGCAGTGTACCTGGAAGTCTTGGTGTTCTTTTTAATGCAAACACAGAAGAAAGAGACATTCTGTCATTTCATGTCAGCTGGGGACAATTTCATCAGCAGAATGTACTGCTCAGCCACATTTGAGATGTGCAAAACCACAAAGCAAAAGGGACCTTAAAAACTATCCGGTGTCAAATGTGACCCAATGGGTTCCATTTCATTCAATAATTGCTTAGTGTGTTTTTATTTTCTTGGTCATCAACTTTCCTTTAAGAGCAATTAACTGGAACCTCCACCAGCTGTCTAAGGAAAAGGCACGAAAGGACAAATTTAAAATGGCTAGGCTTATAGTCACTAAGTTTAAGCACTTCTCTATATACCAACAGTATTTTTTTTTCTTTTGTTTTTTTATTTTCAGAGTCTCATGTAGCCCAGGCTGGGTTTCAGAATTACTCTGCAGCCTAGGATGACCTGGAGCCCCGGCACCTCTCATGCCCACCTCCTGGATGTGGGTGTCAGTGTTCCTGGTTGATGCTTAGGGTCCAGCAAGGGCGTGTTTGGTAGGCGAGCTCTTTATCAATGGAGCAGCATCGTGCATGCTGGGTTGCTGCCGTCGTTCTTAGCCTCGTTCCCTTACATGCTGCACATGCTTCAGTTTACAGTCAACCCTGCATGGCATCCCAGGAGGACTCACCGAAGGACCTTTATTAAACTGAAAAGTAATTTGTAAAACAAGTGAAAACTCTCCGAGGTTTTAGTTTGTGGTTTGACTGTGGCACGCATGCACTTTTCCTTTAACTCACAATCTGTGTGTCAGAGTTCAGTTGCCTTATTTAAGTAGGCAAGTTACATTACAATATAAGAGAAATCATTCTTGGTGTGTGTGTCTGTGTGCGTGCGTGCGTGTGTGTGTGTGTGTAAGGACTTAGAGTCTTGCTCTGTAGTCCTGAGTTGGAACTTACCATGTAGATCAGGCTGCCCTCAAACTTGAAGAGCTTTTCTTGCTCTGCCTCTCCTTCTGCCTCTTGAGTGCTAGATAGGGTATATACGCCATGGTGCCTGTCAAAGATATAACAATATAATGTGTGTCTCAGAAAACTCCTGACTACCTGAGTTACTGTCAGCTGGGACATGCTCAGGCTTTGCTCAGTCAAGATTTGGAGTTAAAGCACAGGGTGATTTTGTTAGCATGATTTCCCATGACTCTTATAGACATGTAAGAGTTATAGAGCTACTAGAATAATCTAAAAAGTCAGTCATGGTCTCTGAGATCAAGCTTCTGCTGCCTGTTTGGCTTGTGGCAAATAAGTTCAGCCCTGATTTCCTCTTCCCTAAAATGTGAATAGCAGGCAAATGTGCGTTAAAGGCCCCTTGGGAAGCTGAGAATCAATTTGCAGAGTGTCTAGCTATAAGCAAGGCCTCAGGATGTGGTAGCAATTGTTTATAGCTGTTTTCTGTTGCCACAACAGAATGCCATACGCTAACTTATAAAGACCATTTCCCCTGTTAATGGAGGCTGGGAAACCTAAATAAAGCTGCCAAAGTCTGCCGAGGCTTTGTTGCTATGGCAAACCATGGCAAAGAACTTCACATGGCAAAAGCATGTCTTATTTGTGTACATGTTGTGTGTAGAGGTATGCCCTTATGTGTGTGTGTGTGTGTGTGTGTGTGTGTGTGTGTGTGTGTTTGTACGTGTGTTAGAGGCTAGAGACTGAATTAAATTTTCTTTTGCAATCATGTCGCCCCTTACTTTTTGAGACAGGATCTCTCAGGGAACCTGGAGCTCACTGATTGGTTCCCCTGGCTGGTCAACAGGCCCCAGGGATCCTGTCCTCACTCCCTAGACTATGCGTTCACCCATGCCCAGCTCTTTAGATGGGTGCTAGAGATTGAGTTCAGCTCCAACCCTTTGCATAGTGAGTAATTTGTGAGCTGAGCCATCCCCCTAGACTGTTTTCCTTTTCATATCAAGAATGGAACCTCTACTTTCATAACTTCTTCTAATGTTGATGACCTCCTGTAGACCATACCTCCAAATACCACTAACATTAAGAACGTAGACACTCAGTTTCTAAGGTACAAAGTTGGAGGAACATTTGAATCTCACCAACAGCCGAGACTAGTTCCCAGTAATGATAATCTGACCTGACAGGTACCTTTCAATAATGCACATAACTTGGTGAAAACCTGTAGCTTACAGTGACTGTGAAATGTGCATTCTAAATGTGTGCAGTGGTAGCTGCATGTAAACGTGGAGGCTTGGGAAGGGTAATTCCGGGAGGGGAGATTTAATCGTGACCTTCTGCAATGTCCCAGAGTAGTCACTAGGCACAATCATGGTGTTCTTTTAGTGCCTGAGGTTGGACTGGATATTTGGTAGAGGTACCATGGGATATGGCCACGTGGCAAAGGATTTTAGGAGGCTTGATCTTGTGATGGCGACCTTGGACTCTGTGAGGGAAAGTTTTGGTGAGAAAGAATAATAAAAAGGAGAGGCGGTGTGGTATTTCCAGCAAGTAGTTGACAGTTAATGATGACAGACATTGATAATTTCCCTCTTTTCTTCCTCCTCCTCTCCCTCCTCCTCTCTTTTCTCTCTCTCTCTCCCCCCCTCTCCCTCTTTCCCTTCTTCCCACTAAATATCTACCTCCTTCCCCTTCTAAAAATAGGACATTTTCATTTTACAAGAAAGTGTTTTTTTTTTTTTAAATTCCCTCCTGAACTCTTCCTTTTTTTTCTTAGAGATTTGTTGCCTCAGATTCTTAAAAGGGGCCGCACGTTTCCTAGCTCTTTAAAGTAAGACGTGTCCTTGACTCTAAACATTCTGTTCATCTTGAAAAGCAGACAAAAATGCCTGCCACGCGACCGCCTCTTCTCCTCTGATGCGATTTTTACATTTGCTCCCCCTCAAAACCCACAGCATTAGCTGCCACTTCCCAAAGGCCGTCAGGCCACCATCTCTATTTGGTACCACTTTTGACCTCCAGATGGGTGCCCTGATGAATGACTGTGGAAAATAGAAGCAAGTGAACAACCACTGCTTTCTGTCTCACCAGTTGTACCCACACATAGTTCGATTCATCTCCTCCATTAGGGAGAAAGAGTACAGGGATTATACAATAAAAGTTTACATGTTCAATATGTAAATGTTCAATATGTAAATAAGCCAGTAAAGGCTTTAACATGCATACCAGGAAACTTACATGAACTAGAAATGCAGCAAGATATAAATGTGGAATAATACCTTAAACATTCTGTTGCATTCTGCTGTCTTATTTCAGTGGTTGTGATGGCTAACTTTATGGGTCAACTTGGTTGGGATGTGGGTGCCTAGAGAGTTGTTAAGACATTATTCTGGGTGTATGCGGCTGTTTCAGATTTGCACACCGAGTAAAGTGGATTTCCACCCTCATCAGTGTACCAAAGATCTGAACAGGAGGGAGGTGGGAGGTTGTTACCCCTGCCTGTCTGCTTGAACTGGAAACTTTGTCTTCTCCTGCTTTAGATTGGATGTATACCTCAGTGCTCCTGGTTCTCAGATATTAGGACATGAATTGAATGATACCGTCCTTGAGAGAGAAGGTCATGGGACTTTTCAGCCTGTAAACCAGGTGAACCTGTTTCTATCTTTGGTGGTTTGAATATGCTTGGCCCAGGGAATGGTGCTATTAGGAGGTGTGGCCTTGTTGGAGTGGGTGTGGCCTACAGCCTGTTGAGGGAAGTGGCTTCTTCATCCACTGATGTCAATGCTGCCACCTGTGCCTTACTTGAGACCCTGAGCAAGAATCACCAAGGAAAGAAAGCTAAAGTCAAGTTTCTGATCCAGCCCAGCTGACTGAGATACCATACATTCGTGATGCTGAAGTTTAGAAGTTTCATGTTCTTCAACAGTGTGTTATAAACAGACTTGAATAATTGGAGGGGGGATGCTTCTCAGGTATCAGTGCCCCCTTTGGAATTGCATTTGGATATCAGAGCCATTGTTAAGTCCAAATCATAGTGTCTGGGTTCCAAGAGTTTCCATTTCACTTAATGATGTCTCCTAAGCACAGGACTTGTTGTGCTGGCAGCTCAGCTACACTAGAAACAAGTCCCAAGAGCTTCCTATAAACGAAAAAAGGGACCCAGGTAAAGAAACATTCCTTTACCTGTAGAAGTGTGAAGGGGAAAGACAGGCACACTGCCTTTGCTGTTAGACCTCAAACTTCAAAAGTTGCCAGCACAGCCTTTCCGTTTCATTAAATTTGGAAAGTCTATGAGTAGAAGACATGAGCAGAAAATGTGCCCTGATTGATGACAATTCTGATAGCCTTGGGATTGTGTGAAGACCTCAGCAAGGATCCCCCAGAAATGAGTGCTATGAAGCCTCTTGTTGAAAGCCAGGGGTGGTCGGTCACATGGGCTTAAGAATAGTCTTGGGCTGAAAAGTACAGAAATTCTTAGAGATGATCATTGGCTGATGAAGAAGTTGTCGTTGCAGTTGATGTCTGGTAACCACCCACAGCAAGGCTTCAGTTGGCATGAAACCCATCTCCCCCTGCAGAAGAGGCTCAATGGAACCTCAGAGCATGGAGGTGTCAGGGAGGCACCAAGGCAGAATACATGGAGGCAGACGAACTCTTTCAGTACAGCAGGATATGGGGGAGATTCAGGTAGACTGTACAGGTCCCAGAAACAAACCCAGAATGCTCAAAATATCTACCCTTGTTCTGATAACGTACTCAGAAAGTACAGTGGCAACCATCTTATGGATCATACCATTGTCTGTGATGTACTTTGGAGTGAAATATTACGTAAAAGCAAGGGGGTGGGGTTTAAAGTCTTGTTAATACTAGACAGTGCACCTGATATCCCAAATGGATTGGTTATGAAAGTGTGGAAGTTGTAATTTTACCTCCAAATACACCCTTCATGCATTGGTCCCTTGACCCAGGGCAGGCACAGTGTGTCAGGGCCATGAACACGCACTTGGGGTTTGATGATATTTCATCAGTAATGGGCTGTAGGCCTTATGATGTGATGCAGTGCTGGAGGCTGCACATGAGTGTGGAGATGAGTGTGGCCACACAGCTGCAGGAGATGAGGTAAACCTGGAGCTGTGGATGCCTGCCGGAAGAGCAGCACCATGGGATGACGTTTGACGTGAGGATGCAACATGATTTTAAAGGATTCCCAGGGGTGAGTGAAGAAATCAGGGAAGTCATTCATGCATCAAGACAAGCAGGTAGAAGGGGAGTTGACAACATGCTTGATTGAGAAGTGGTTGAATACAACCAAAGGTCATCATGGAAGACTGAATCTTCCAAAGGAGAAAGGGAAGAGGAAGACAAGAAATGGAAGCAATCCAACAGTGTGGGCATCACCAGAGCTTGCCACAGTGCTTTGAGCTGCACAAGCATGGCTGAACAAATTTTCTGGAGTATGATGCTCAGGTGGGATGCAGTGACGTCGTGCGTGTGATCACCGAGGGACCACAACTGCCATGCTTCTGAAGGGTTTTTAGAAATAACATCACCTATAGAATATACCCAGGCACTGAAACCACCTGCTCCTGATACTGCCATGGCTGAAGGGTCCAGGCTCACCTGGAACGTCCCTTCTGCCGTGAGGTCTGTAAGGGACTAACATCACGATGCCTATCATGCACGTTACTTTATTTTATCATGTAGGCAATCTGTCACCTCGCATCATCCCAAGAACAATGGGGAATGGGGCACAGTAAGCCCAAGACCACTGTTCTAGTTTTATTTATTTTCCGTGACTGTGACAAACACAGGACCTACCTTTCCAGTTCTCAATCAATCATTGAGGGCAGTCAGGAGGAATGCGGATATTAGCTTGCTTTCTGGATCACTCAACTAGTTAGCTCGTTTGCTTGCTTTCTTCCTTCCCTCCTTTTTACTTCATTTTTATTATTTTAAACTTATCTATATTCACGCATCTCTGTGTTGGTGTGTAGGTATGTGCATGTGATTGCCCGTGCCCAGTAAGGTCAGAGGTGTCAGACATATTGGAACTGGAGTTACAGGCTGTGGTAAGCTGTCAGAGGTGGGTGCTGGGAATCAATCGAACTTAGGTCCTCTTCTGGAGCAGTATGTACTCCTAATCACTACCACAGCTCTCCGGCCCTTCAGATAGCTGAGGCCCGAGGCTGGGGCTTTGATTCCCTTGAGCAGACTTGAAGTGGAAACTTCTGGTTTCTTTGGAAAGTCACTTGTGTCGGATGCTGTTTCGCTGGGGCAGACAGACACGTGGTGATGAAACAATGTTTCGCTAAGGTAGACACATGAAAGGACACATGGTGTTAAGAAGGACTGAACAGAAGGTAGAAGACACTGGATGGTGCTGGTAAACCTTATCATTGTTTATTGGTCTCATTTTTCCGTGACAAAAAACTTGGTGCTGTTCTTGCAGCTTCTGTAACTCGGGCCAGCTGGCACAGTGATGTCAGCTGATAGGCTTACATGGAGTTTTGCTAAGATAGATTCACATGGTGAGGCAGGACCCATGGGAGAACACATGATGTTTGGATGGAGTATAAACTGGACTCAACAGACAGTGACAGGGCCTTGCACAGACTGTATCTAAAAGCCCAGTTACAACTTGAATTTTATGAATATTAACAATGAGTAGAAAGAACAAACTGCTTCTAGGTCCTCATAGCAAAGTATCCCTGACAGCAGAGGAATCCGGTTCCTTCCCTCACACTAAGCAATCAGCTGTCCAACTCAGTTGTTTATTTATTGAGACAGGATGTCACTTTGTCCTTGAGGCTGGCCTTGAACTTGTGACCTTCTTGCCTCTGTGTCCTAAGGGCTAGGATCCCAGGCATGCACCACATTGCTCCATGCAGTCTATATTAAGTCAGTTCTGATACTGTCACCCTTTAATTATTGCCAAATCTTATAGGTTGAGGACTTAGTTTCACAGGATTTTCCCTACTTCAGATGCCAACCTCAAGGAATACATTGTCACCATTTCTGACCAATCAGCTGTGAACTGAGATTCCCATGACCTTCTCCAGGATTTTTTTTTTTCTTTCTGACTTGCCAGGAACACTTGCTGAGCCAGTAGAAACACGTGTACTGGTTTCTTATAGGGATGGTAGAATGGATCAGTGGTTCTCAACCTACGGTTCTCGGCCCCTTTGGGGATTGCATATCAGATATTTACATTATGATTCATAACAGGAAAATTAGCTATGAGGTAGAAACAAAAATAATTTTATGGTTGGGGGTCACCACAACATGAGGGTATTAGAGGGTCCCAGCATTAGGAAGGTCAAGAACCACTGATATCAACAAACAGCCAAGACTAAGAGACACAAAGCATAAGGGTGGGGAGGGAGGGACTTCCCTGTCATTTGCAGTGTATGATCTTTTAAAAGCCTTCCCATGTTCAGAGACCTGAAAATTCTTCGAATCCTTTCATGCAGTTTTATGGAGGCTTAGTTACGTAGGCAAAAATGATTAAGTCAATGACTAGTGGCTATCAACTTAGCTTTTGGATTTCTCCCCTGAGAATCCAGCCATGCTGAAGATTCCCAACCTTATCATGCCTTTGTCTTTCCTGTGACCAGTGATTGCTCTGAAACTCCACGGGGCTGCAGGCCACCGGAAATCTAGAAGGGAGAAAACGGTCTTGTTGGAAGGCCCAAGGCTTTCAGGGCATTGTACCAGGAAACTGGGAAGAAGGCTGGGTTTATATTATGTCACATGATTCTCTGGTGTGACATCTAACACGCTGTGGTTGAGGAATACTCAGTAGCCTTCCTCCAGGGACAACCAATGACTTGTGCTCCTTTCTCTTTGAAATGGCTGTCCTCGATTCCCCTTGTGTTGTTCAAACGCTGCTGTCTCACCTCCCCACCTGCTCAGCTTAACTACCGCTTTCCAGAAAGGCCTCCCTGAACACCCACGGTGTCCAGATACATCTGACATTAATTGCCATGCTGACATCTCCTAAGTGTGTAGTTGAGTAATGTTGACTAGTTGCTTGCAGCTAATTATCAGAAAGCTTTCCTCCTACAGAACTGAAACTTTGTGTCTATTCAACAATAGCTCCATTCCCTCTTCTCCTCAGGCCATAGAAACTGCCAATTCTGATTTTGGTGAGTTGAACTCTAGGCCCTTCATGGTAGTGAACCATGTGGCATCTCCTCACGAGGGGTTTCTTTTCACTTACTTGAGTGTCCTCAGATTCATTCTCCTCATGGCCTGTGACAGCGGTATTCCCTTCCCCTGAAGGTTGAATGTCATCCCTCAGCTGTAAATCCTCCACTGTTTTCACCTGCTCACCCACTGCTGGATGCTTGAGTTGGTTTTTGGCCTCTTGGTTGGCGTGAGTCATGCCGCTATGAACGTAGGTGCACAGGTCTCCTTTTAAACCCTGCTTTCACTTCTGGCTGTACACCCACAGTGGGATTGCCATGAGTAGTTTTAAAATCAATGTACCCACAGCAATTCTCTTGTTACGAAGTCAGTAGGATGTGAACATCCATTGCCTCATGTATGCAATGGGCTTTGGCTTCCCATGAGTGGCTTTTGGTTTTTTTAGCCATGGCCCTAAGCTGATGTCAGGATTATTGGCCAAACCATTGTGCTGAACTTCTGAATTTATTGTTAAGTCTGAACAAAGCTTTGAGGCTCCTGGTTTTATCCTGGAGTGGAGTTTTAGCTTCCCGCTTCACAGGAGCTGGATATCATCTTCTCTGTACAGACATCACACTTGTGACCAAGTCTTGTATCTGCTTACAACCCTCTTGCCCCTTGTTTGACTGCTGCCCCTGCTCATCTCTTTCCCTTCCTTTCTGTTTTTGAGTGTTCATTAAAAAGTTTACCTAGAATTTCAGTTGTCCGAGTGTGTGTACATTTCTGGGCGCATGCCTTTTCAGGTCTGCTTGACCTGGGGTGCTAATAGATAGTTAACTAGTCAATAGTTTTCAGCATTATGGTCTAGATGGTGACAAATCTAAAAGACGAAATGAATCTTCTGAGACCCTCTACTAGGAAAGATCTTTAGTCACGATGCCCCAAATGACAAAATATAGCCTTTTCTGGGCAACAGGAGCAGCGCAATCTAGTTTGAACTAGAATCCCAAACTGAGAGGTTTGTCCTTGCCAGAGCCACGTGGTTTCTCCTTCTCCAAGCTGTGTGTGGAGAACCCAGATGCAGGATGCAGAGACAGACATGCAGAACATGGAGGGAACAGGGCAAACCTAAGTGCCACATCAGGGAGGTGGGGAGAGAGACAATCTGGTGCTGAAGAGAAAGGCATCTTTGATATTCTTGGAGACTGCTTCTGGGAACCCATAGATACCAAGGTCCAAGGATGATCAAATCCCTTTTATAATATGATGTGGTATTTGCATCTTCCCTGCACACATTCTCCTGAACATGTCAACTCATCCATAGATCACCCATAATAAGTACTTAATGTGGTATAAATTCTGTGCAAATAGTTATTATGGTGTGTTGTTTAGGGGCCAGTCATAAGAAAAAGGTGTGCATGTTCGGTACAGATATAAAAGTTTTCATCAAATATTTTCAACCCAAGGTTGGTGGAACAGCGGCCCAGTGAGTTGGGGGTGGAGGTAGCTTCCCTTGCTTCAGGAGAGGAAGCTAAAGCTCAGGGAGATGAGTTCACCCAACACTACAGAGATAGCGAAGGAGAGAGGCTGCAGATTAGTCATAGAAGACAGGGCTGAGTGGAGTCTCTTTTTTACAATGAATGAATATGGAATCTTCCCCCACCCTAAATGCTTTTCTGTATCAACTGATAGGCTCGTCACTGCCCCCTTATCTTGTTAATGGGGGATTACAATGATTCTTGAATATTGAACTAGGCATGAACCCCTAGGATAAACTGTATTTGGTCAGGTCTGTGGAGCTTTAAATATATTTCTGAGTTCTGTTTGCTACAATTTTGTTAAAGACCTTAGCATCTATACACATAAGTGACATTGGTCTGATGTCCTCCCTTCCTCTCTCCCTCCCTGCTTCCCCCTCCCTCCCTCCCTCCTTTCTTCTCCCCCTCCTTTCTTCCTTCCCTCCCTCTTCCTTCCCTTTCTCCCTCCCTATCTCCTTCCATCTCTTTATTTTTCCTCCCCTCCTCTCCCCCTCCCCCATCTTTTCCCTATGTTTCTGTTTTCTGGTTTTGGTACTGGTTTCACCCAAAAACTTTGGAGGTGTTCCCTCATCTACTACTTTTTGGAGGAGATTATGTCCGATTAGAATTAATTTTTCTTTCAACATTTAGTACAGTTTTGCAGTGAGACCATCTAGGCCCAAGAAACATCTTCTTTCTTGGGGGGAAAGATGCTATAGTTTTGGGGGTGACAATAGGAATATTTAAATTCCCACTTAATATTGGGTTATCTGAGATAGTTTTTGTCTATTAAGAAGTGATCTATTTTTTCTAAGTTGTCAAGTGTGTGTGTGTGTGTGTGTGTGTGTGTGTGTGTGTGTGTGTGTGTGTGAATTGTTGTCCATCCCTCATTGTTTTGGGACTTTCTTCACTTGTTTCAAGCAGTTTTATAAATGGGTGGAGGTTGAGTGCCCCTGGCTTCTAACTTGGTTTTCTCTGATTCTACCCTATGGGGATATAGAGGTGCTTCAGCACCTCACAAAGTGGAGGTCTCGGTTTCTGTAGCACGGTGGGACCAGCTTTTTGTAAGTGTCTTCTGCTCCCTCATCTTTTAGTTACAAGGTGAGCTTCTTTGCGGTGATGATGACGGTGGTGACGACGACGACGATGACGACGATGACGACGATGACGTTTGTACCCATTGGTCCTTGGAGGTTGCCAGCTTCCTCAGCTCTAGATTTGGGTGGCAGGAGGTAAAAGTAGAAATAGAAGTCACAGACTCTCCTCTCCCTAGAGACTTCAGCTCACTCTTCAGTTCTGCCTTATTCTCTCCACTACCATTGCTTCTTGTGTTCGATTTATATAAATGCACAAGCACATATAACATCCGGTGTTTATGGCTGTAATGGGAGGAACAGGAAAAGCACATGCACTCTATCTTCCCAGTGCCGATTTATGAGAAAAGATTAAATGTATTATTTTACTCCCATGAAAACGCTCTGTGCTTATTACAACTCTGATGAAACAAAAAAGGATGGCATTGTGGGTATTAACTACCTGACTAAGTCTGGCCGTATGGGCGGGGCTAAGGCACAGTGGGAGGGGCTTGGGGCCGGCAGAGCTATGTACATCACCTCGGCTTTAAATAATTTCTGCTCACCTTTTCCCTCTGTAAGTAAGTTTTTGGATTTTAAGTGAAAAGATGAATAGAGATGATTCTTACTTTAATACAGCCGTTCTCAACCTTCCCAAATGCTGCAACCCTTTAATTCAATTCCTTACGGTGTGGTGACTCCCAACCTTAAAATTATTTTTGTTGCTACTTCATAACTGTAATTTTACAACTGTTTCTAAGTCGCAACATAAATATTTGATATTTTACCCTCAAAGGGGTTGAAACCCACAGATTGAGAACTGCCGCTTTGAACTAATTTTGGTCCATGCAGATTTGGGTTCACAAAGTAAACAGGTCAGGATGCTATCCCTGAGTTATCTAACGCTCAGGGACTCACGTGATGGATAAAGTCAGCTCAGAATCATTTTGCTCAATAGTGTTGGGATAGCTGGCAGAAATATAATCCACACAAGTAAGAACAATAAACCTTCATTGAGAGAACATTTCCCCAACATATGTAACATTGCTCGCGACTGGTGAGAACTTCTGTTCTCATTTCTTCTCCCTGATAGATAACTTGAATAAAGGAAGCTATGCATCAACCATCATTCTTACATTCTGACACCAGAGTCATAATAGGGTGTCTCTGAATTATTAGCAGCAACATTTTCAATAAGTTTTCTTGTCCTGGATGTAGACTGCAGCCAGGCAATGTTTTTTCACATTAGCATCTCTGAGTGTTACTGGAATGGCATCTAGTGTCACGAGACTCTGGGGTCTAAATGAGTTATTATTTTTTTTTTCTAGAGGTGTCTGCTTCACGTGGTAACCCCCATCATGTTGAGCCATTTCTTCCATGTCTGTGTTTCAACAGACAGTTCTCTATCTCATTTCATCTGCCTGCGAGAAATAAACTATGGCCCGCAACACGAATTACCATTTAGCTGTACTGTAAATTGGTTATTTAAAACCCACACTCTATGCTCCTGATGGCCAAACTTAAATTAGGGGAAGGGCAGATAGTTCAATCCTCAAAGGACAAAAATCTATACTAATTTCAAAAAAGAAGAGAAAAGAAAAGAAATGACCAGAATACCACCCCCTGACCCCCCGGATAGAATTTCTTGACTGTTTTTCTGTAAAAGAACGATTCTGTACTTCCATTCCTGGCCATGTCAGTTGTGATGGGCTCCCTGCACCCCCGCCATTTTTCTCAGGCATTGATTGCTCGCTTCCCCTGAAACCCCATCACAACCTATTAGTACTGAAAACTGACAGGCCCAGCTGCAGCAGCAAAATGGCAAGTTTGAAAGAAAATATAGGGAGCACCAAGCAAAGCTCACCCATTAGAACCCATGCAAGACTCAAATACAATTCCCTCTCCCCACCCCAGACCCCCAGAGCAATTCCCTCTCCCCACCCCGGACCCCCAGAGCAATTCCCTCTCCCCACCCCAGACCCCCAGAGCAATTCCCTCTCCCCACCCCAGACCCCCAGAGCAAAGGTCCGACAGAGTCACCAGCATTTTTTTTTTTTAACTTAGACACCCAGGGCTTAAGGAAGGTATAAAGAATACTGCTTTTCCCCACCCCCTTTTCTCTCCTCCTCCTCCACTTCCTCTTCCTCCTCTTTCTCTTCCTCCTTTTCCCTGTCTTCTCCTCTTCCTCTTCCTTCTCCTCTTCCTCCTCCTCCTCCCTTTCCTTTCCTTTTCTTTCCTTTCCTTTCCTTTCTTCTCCTTTCTCCCCTCCCCCCAAGTTTTTAAAGGAACTGTGTCAGGGAATTTGGGGCCATGCTAACGCCTCTTCTCCATCCAACCCAGCTGTCCTGGACGTCTCCCTTCAGGTCTGACCCAGCCCTTCAGTCTTTGTTTCATTTGTAGGGACCTCTGAGGAAACATGGCCTGATTGTTTTTGTTGCTCAGATTGTGCCCTTGAATACCATTGCAGAGTCTACATCCCAAGGCTCAGCTAGTTGTCCTGTTCCCAATACCTAACAGGACCCAGATTCTTGGTCCTCCTTCTGGGCCATGTCACCTGATACCTATACATGTGCTCCCAAACAACCTTGGGTGGGCTTGTCTGACTAACATGACCTCTGTTGGGGCTGGGGCTGGGTCTTTGGCTTAAGACACATCCACATTTGGCTCATCTTTGGGCTCCTGGCTGTGTGCAGCCTCTTCACTGACCTACACAGAGGCTTGGTTCATAGCCCTGGCACTGTGCCCATCTTGCAGATGACTGGGTCAGATCTCTCCTGTTCCAGCCTATCCAGGATGCTCTTACTTTAATGTTCATAGAACTTCTCTGCAGTTGGACTGTACTTAGCAATGCCCCAAACTGTCTGAGCATCTGGAATTATCAATGGCCACCATGTGAGGGAAGAAGGCAAATCCAGGATCATCAGTAATGGGGAGGTTGGAGGCTAAGCTGGGAAGGTGGATGCAACTCAAGCCATCAAAGCAAGCAGCCATTGAACTAGTTGTGTGCCACTGGGAAGGTGCTAGGAAGGCGGGAGGACATGCATGCTGGTGGAGAAAGCTAGCACCGCTAGTTAGGATGTGGGGGTGGAGGCAGATGGGACGAAATCGAGACTGGCTGCTAGGACTTCTGACTTCCAACTCATTTTACATAGGTTGGCTTTGCTACTGTGTGGAAAGCAGGTCCACTTAACCCTGCTATGATATGACAGATATTGGATAATCACCAAAGTCAAAGAAAGGAAGAAAGAAAGACACATTAAGTACCACTGGCTGCAATCCTGGAGTCCTTACGAGAGACACAAGCTTCAGAGACGAGGCCTGTGGTAGAAACTAGAGGTGCAGTCGTGAATACACAGCTCATAGATTTTCAAGGTCCTCTGATGAAAGACCCCTTGTTCTTATTTCAAATAAGAATATCAAACTCACAAAGGAAAAAGAAAAGAAAGACCCCATGAGGGAGATAGTAGGCACACACTGAATACTAAGCTGTGAGTCTTCCTCTCCACGTCTAACTCAGCGGTATGCATATTAAAGCCATATGGGTTATCTGCCTGTATGCGTAAGGATAGTTATACATAACTATATATCGGCTACGTGTGACTCGATCTGTATACCTGTCATAATTCTCCTGTCAGACCACACGAAACAGTTGTCACCAATGTCAGTGCTGCCTTGCAGAGCTGACACGGCTTAGGGTGCAAGATTGAACGTTCCTATATTATGCACGTAGTCCTTTTCCAGAATCTAACCTGACTCCTTCCTATTTAAGAAGCATCCAGACTGCATTTTATTCACAAAAATCAGGACTACAGGTGACTGAGGTTGGCTTGGAGGAGACAGACACCTTAGGCTTCCACTTAGCCTGGCCTAATCGTGAGAGATTTCCCAGAGGGAGAATTTGTAACTTGCTATGAAGACATGAGAACAGTGTTCAGAAATATTTATTTAGTTTTTTTCATGAAAAAAAATAGAATAAGTTCTTGCTTCCTTCACTGGTGCTTTTGGAATGATGGAACGATGCATTTAAACAGCCATTGCAATACCAGGTCAAGTTTCCATCTCTTTTTTTGGTATGACTTCCCCGCATCTTCACTATGGGTATAAAACTTGGCCCAGGCTGGGAGTGTGGTAGTCAACTTTAACCCTAGCCCTCAGGAGCCTGGAGTGGGCAAACCTCTGTGAGTTCAAAGCCAGCCTGATCTACATAGAGAGTTCCAGGCTAGCCAGGAGCTACACAGTGTGACCTTGTCTCAAAGTTAAAAACCAAGGAACTTAGCCTGACTTTATGCATGCTTACCTAGTTGTGTTCCAATCGGAGGAGGGAATAACAAAATATAGAATTAGACGGAGGCTGAGAGTTAAATAAATGTCAATAAAACACTTGCTCTTGGACATGAGTTTGATCTCTAGAATTTATCTAAAAAATCTGGATGCTGTGATGCACACTTGTAACCCCAGAACCGTGGAGGCAGAGTCAGGCAGATCCCTGGGGCCTGGTGGCTAGAGAGACTAGCTAATGAGAGACTTTGTTTCACAAAGGAAAGGTGGTTGGCTTCTGAAGAACACTGAGGTTGATCACTAACCTTCACATGCATATGCGTGTATACACACACACACACACACACACACACACACACACACACACAAATCCCAAATAATTCAACAAGCCTAGTTCTGAGTTAATGGCTTCCGGAATGTTGTATATATCATGGAGGTAGGAGAGTCTCTCGATGTGTCACCATCATGCCACCGCCATCAACCTGGAAGGCACTAAGCTGCCTTAAGTGTTACCATCCCTACCATGTTTCCTATGACAGTTATCGTGCCCTGTGTCCAGTCTTCTGGTTGTCTCGTGTCACCATCTTTAGTAATAATTATTACTGAGTAACTGAGCACTCCTCCGCTCACTGACTTTGTGTGTGTATGTGCATACATTTGTTTGTATATGTGCATGTGTACAGAGGTCAGAGGTCAAATCTGGAGCTCCGCTATACCATTTTCCTCCTTATTTTTTAAGTCAGGTGCTTTCACTGAATCTGTGGCTTATCTATTTGGCCTGGCTGGTTGCCCAACAAGCGCCAAGGATCCACTTGTCTTTGCCCTCTACCCCAGGACTAGAGTGTGGACGTGCACCACCACACCTGATTCTTGCGTGGATGCTGGGGACTAAGCTCAGGTCTTCGTGCTTGCCCAGCAGGCACTGACCGGGCCACCTCCTCAGCCACAGAGAACTGTTTTCAGCCACACCATCCGCAGACACACTTAAGGTAAGTGCAAGGCTCCACTGTCAGGATTCCACCCAGGTCTCCTCCGGTTCTTGTACATTCTGCTTTCCTCCGTATCTCAGACAAGATCTTCCCTTCTTCTGTACAGAGGGGTCCATCTCCTTCACAGTTCAATTTGAAATCTACCAACTATGGGGCCCGTTTCCCACTATTTATTCTCTGGGATATTTCAGCTTCTGCGTACATATTTCAATACTCCAGCACTGAAGTATAAATCTGTCTCGTGTGTGTGCGTGATGTGTATGTATGTATGTATGTATGTATGTATGTATGTATGTATGTATATATATTTGTTGTGTGTATATGTATGTATGTGCATGGGTATGCATGAAAGTATGTGCACATGCGTGTAGAGATCAGAGTTTGAGTTTGTGATTCTGGATGTCTCTCTCGGTCATTTTCCATCTTCGTTTTGAGGGTCCCTTGCACCAATCTGGCCAATAAGTACCAGGGATCAGCCTTCCTTCTCATTTCCTCCATGGTCTCATGGGCTCAGTGCTGTACCACTGAGATTATGGAAATGTGCTACGGTGGATGGTTTTTATGTGGGCGTGGAGGGGGTGACCTAGGTGCCTCATGCTTTGCTGTTCAGCCAGCACTTTACCGATGGAGCCGTTCCCCCGACCCCCCGGAGCTCTGACTATTTATTCAACAACACGGCAATTCTCTTTAGTCTATTCCAAACTATAGCTAAGGCCTGATCCAAGGTTTATAACACAAAGTGGAAAATTTCCAAATCAGTGTATCATTAATGGTTTTTTAAATCAGCTTCAAGGTGGGTTTGTATACGACCAGGGATTGTGGAAATATCTAATTATGTTGAAGTTCCCAGATAAAAATAATTTATTTCTGTGGCTAAGTATGTGTATGTGTGTGTATTATGTGTGCAGATACATGTACATACATATGTACACAAGAATACATGCAGATACATCTATAACTTGGCCACTTATGTTTATATACACAGCTCCATGCTCCTGAGTCTATGGATGTAAATTACCTAAAGAGAGTCTAATTAGCACTTGGACCTGGCGCAACTTGAAGATGCCATTTCAACTTGCAAAAGAGATGCCCGTTATGAAACAGATATCAACACAAACCGTTCAGAGGCTTTATATACTTACTGGGCATAAAAAGGAATCTTAATTTGATTTGTGAAATGACTGTCTCTGCAAAGTTCTAAGTAAATACAATCTTATTTAAAATGCACTGGGAGGAAAGACAAATGGCTAATTACCATATGAAAAATGCTCAAACTTATGAGTATCAAAGAAATGTAAATTAAATGAACACTGAGGCTTTTTTGTCTATCAAACTGGCAAGCTTAAAACATTACTATGCTCAGGGTTTGTGAGGATGAACATTTGTTGAGAGAATGCTTTGGCAATAGATATGTGTTTGTATATGTATTTAAAATGTTTATATCCATTGTCTAAGTAATTTTACTTCTACGAGTTTTTCCTAAGGAAATCTTAAAATATTTATCATGCAGCATTGTGTAGAAGAGATACAGATTTACAGCTCCATAATTGGGGAATTAGGGAAGTTATGGTAGATGCATAGGATTTATTTATCTCATCTGCACACCTCTGTAGAACCGTCTAGATTCAATAGAGAACATTCAATAACAAGGCAAGACATAACCTCGTCTATTACATTAGTGTCACGACATCACAAACCAGAATTCAGAAGGCTGGGGAGCACTGCTTCAAACACGAACAGCCATGGTGAAATTGAGTTTCTGTTGCTCTTATATTCTTTTGTGGTTTTGAACTTTTCCAAGAGTAAGCCTATTTGTAAAAAGCTCAAATGCCACAATTTAACATTGCATTGGGATGCAACGCAATTCAAAGCAGGCAGCGACAGAAGTTTCCCTTTTGTTCCATATGGGAATTAGGGACAACTCTAGAGACAGGAGTTAGCATTGCACAGCCATGCTAAAAGAAAGAGGGAAATCATGTCCAGAGTTGGGCGAGTCCCATGGCAGAATGTGCTCTGAGCTTAGAGTTCTAGGGATGTGAGGTGGTAGGGCTGATGCTGGTTAAACAAAGGGCTAGGCCTGGTGTCGCAGGCTGAGAGTGGAGCCAAGAACAGCCATGGGCTACACCCTGTGCTCCTCTTCTTAAGCCAGTGACAGGCATGGGCTTCTATGCATGTGACAGAAGCTGAGACGACATCAGTAGACCACGTGGGGTTTCAGCAGCCAACATGTTGTTTCTCTCTGGTAGAGAGATAAAACAGTGGTGCCCACATAGCAAAGAGTGGACACAGAGGAAACAGACAGTGGTGACTGCATGACTGGCATGTAGACTGAGTGTCTTGACTTAGAATCAGGGACGTGAAGGATCTGCAAAAGTGAGGCCATACTTCTGAGCTGCAGATCTTCCAGAATCCAAGCTGAGGAGGGGGAAGAATCCCCTTTTCCAGTTAGGAGTGATTTTAGCAGCAAGAAGTTGTGGCCTTGGCTACACATATACTTTGAATCCATCCTAAGAACGAGAGTGCAGGAGGCTTGGTTTGGCAGCTCAGTGGTACCAACAGGGATATCCCCCTTGTCCTCTCTTCTGTGGAGTCTGCTGTTGGTTGCCTGCTGTGACTTCAGGTTTTCCAAGCTCTGCTTCCCCAGAAGCTGCCAAATATAATCTCTGTTACATCTCGTAGTGTTGGCTGGGTCATGTCCTCCCGACTCTCCTTGGCTTAGAGGGGTGGGGATATTGGAACTGTGGCGAAGGGGAACAGTCACAACTGCCTTAGACCAGTCACCATCGATTGGCAGGACACACTGCTACTCTAGAACAACTGGGCTCTGTTCTCGAAGAAGTGTTGGAGTGACTTCAGATAGGCAATGCCTAGGCAGGGTGAACTCTCAGATAAAAATCAAAGAATTTATGTCTGGGAGCTATAAGTAACGTATGAGGCCAAAATTTACTTTAAAATAACTATCTTACTGCCTTAAATATGAAGCAGTGACAACTTAAAAACACAAATTTAGTAGGTAACTGCACCAGTAATAGGTGATTGTAGGTAAGAAGCCATCAGAAGTCTTGGAAATGGGAGTTTTAGTCCTGAAAACAAAAAGTAAACCTTAAAACAAAACACTGAACTGCAAGTCACTGAAAAAGCTGAAATAGCCAAAGCTTTGCCCATCACCGGCAGTGCCCAAGGAGAAGGAAAAAGGTGAAGTCTAAAGAGAAATTTAGTCTGATTTATTGTCTCTGTGACAAAATACTTGGCATGAAAATCTAGAAGGAGCCAGGGTTTGTTTTTGGACATAATTTAAGAAAGATGTCCTTGTTTAAGAAGAAGTCCTTGGCTTCATTAATTCCGGGTCCATGGCACACAGTGCTATGGGTTGGTCTTGGATTGCTATGTATTCAAATGCTAAACTCCATATCCCAAGATTCAGTTGCTCCAAGACAAGTTAATTCCCATCTATCTCAACTTTTGTTATGTAAAACTTGCTCTCCAATTTAAAGTTAACTGGTTAATTAAAGGCTAGATCCTGTGATCGGGCAGTACGTAGAGAAAAGTGGGAATCAAGGATCGAGTGAGTGGTCTTGGGAGAGGCCAGGGGAGAAGGAGAGAGGAGGAGGCTGCCAGGAGAGGAGATGCACCACGAGCATGTGGCCAGGAGAAGATCACCCTGAGGATAACCCGGGCGATGCTTAAACAGCAAGTAACCAGGAACATATGTCTGGGATGTAAGTTAGAATAGCTCAAAACCTGCCCAATCTAGGCTTACGGCCTGTAAATAACATACCGTGATGTTGCGTAGTTCATATGGGCTTGCTAGAATATATAATTATTCACACATTACACACCAGAGCGTCAGTGATGAGAACACGTCACAAAGGGTACTTGCTTCATGATGGACAGGAGGAACAGAGGTAGGAGGAGAAAGGCCAGGTATAACCTTAAAGAAGGCGTCTACTTTCAGCCTCGCCCCTTCGTATGTAGCGCTCCTCCACAGCCAGCTGGGGACCAAGACTTTAACACTTGAATATGAACAGGGGAGATAAGTTGAAAATTATAAGTTAATATAATTAATAATCCCGAAAGCAAGAAGGAGATGGAGAGATAGGCAATGCCTGAAAGAAGTGGTGGCTGAGACTTTTCTAGAATTGAATTTAAACATGAATTTGTCTTGGCAGCCATTTTGTCAAGCAGAACAAAAGCAGAGAGCCATGGTTGTTGTCTAGTTCAGTTAAACTGTTGAGTAAGTGACAAGAATAAAGAAGTAAGAGGCATCAGAGAGCAGCATGGGCTACTGGCAGGACAAACAGCACTTGCACAGACAGCTGTGCAACCAGCAACACTGGGTGCCAGATAATGATGGAATCAGGCCTCAGAGGAGTCCAGGAAAAACGGCACACTGCAGCACTTCTGCCCGAGGTGCAGCCATCTTCCAGAGTAGGTGGGTCTTATAGCTTCCTTTCTGTTGTTTGACAACTACTGTCACCCAAGGCAAAGCTTGTTGGAAGGGGTTTATTTGATTTACACTCCCAGGTTACAGTCCATAACTGAGGGGAGTCAGAGTAGAAACTCAGGCAGGAACTTGAAGCAGACACCATGGAGAGTGCTGGTTGTTGGCTAATATGCATGGTCATCCTTAGCTAACTTCCTTATATAGCCCAGGACCACCTGCCTAGGGAATGGTGCCCCTCCCCTCCCTCTTCCCCCTCCCCCCCTCCCCTCCCCTCCCTTACCCTCCCCTCCCCTAGTGGACTGCCATCTGCATCAATTAGCAGGTAAGTCAGCGCTCCATAGACATCCCCAGGCCGGTGTGATCTGGGAAATCTCTTCTCAGGCTCCTCCAGATGGCTTCAAGTTGACAATGAAGGCAGCTAGTACAAAGTGCAGCACAGAAAGAAAAGTCCACAAAACTAACCCATGCACCCTGGGTCATGTAACCAAGCAGTAAGGCTTAAACTATAAAAACAGAAGAGAACACAGGAGCAAGTTCCTATGAGTTTTAGGGATAAATACACTTCTCTGATGCAAAAAACTTGAGCCACATAATATAAGAATTTTATTGAATTTTGTCAAAATTGAAAATATTCAGCCTCTAAAAACCACCAAAAAATAGACCTAAAACTACGGCATGTAAGGGAATATTTGCTATGCATGTGCGACAACCTAATGTCAAATAGACAAACTACATGAACACTTGAGAAAATAACAGGTAAATAAGAATGGCTGTCAGGGAAATGAAAGAAAAACCTCGTATTTATCTATTACTTTAAAAGACAAAGATTTGGCATGCACTGATGTGCACAGTTGTAAGTTTTCACTGATGAAGGCGTCATAGGAGGTTCATGAGGGTAGCCTGGGCTACATAGCAAGACCTTGTCTAAAACCAACAACCTTCACCAAAACATCAAAAACTGCTTCTGAACTTTAATAAGGCATCAAAGTAGTAGCACTTTCAGAAATAGGTTCACTAGTTTCTTACAAAGTTAGGCGTGTGCCTAGTACTACAGCTTGAAGTGTCCTCATGGGCTCATGCGTTTGAATTCATGTCTCTAGTTGGGTCATGGAATCTCTGGGGCACGGGGCTCAGCTGGCTGACACAAGGCTGCTGGGCTATGGGTAGAGCTCTCTGCTTCTGGGTCAGCTACCACGATGTGCGGGAGTTGCCTCATGTCCACAGCCAAGAACAGGAGTCATTGGCCTCCTGTAGCAGTGCCATCCTGGCTCTGCCATGAAGCTGTCACCAGAGACGAATATGCTTCTTAATTTGTTTCTCTAAGGTATCATCCAAGTAATGAGAAGATTACCTAATATTCCCCTCATACAGGATACAGCCAGTCCATAGGCGTTTATCCTCAAAGACAAGTCACGTCCACGAGAACACTTACAAAATCAGTTCCTGGTATCTTTGATCATAGTTGCCAGACTATCCATCAGCTGGTAAACAGGTGAGAAATACGTGGACTTACCTCTTAAATATTAATCCAACATTTTGTCTAGCATATTTTTAAAGGAATAACTTTTTAAACAGAGAATGCTGTGACTAACAAAGAAATCCCAAACAAATTTGATTTATGAAAGTGTGGATTTTTCTAGATCTATGGGATCTAGAATTGCTCAACAATAAAAGAGCAAGAAGATTGTAGGCCTGATTGTCCTGGAACTCACTCTGCAGACCATGATGGCCTCAGGCTCACAGAGATCCAGCTGCCTTTGCCTCCTGAGTGCTGGGATTGAAATTCAGCAGTTTATTACAACCAAAATATCATCAGTACCAGCAACAACAACTTACTTCTACTACTCTAGAACTACTACTACATGTTTTGAGAATGTCTTAATTTGCTTTGTGTTACTATAACATAATCCCAGACACTGAGATTATATAGAAAAAAAAAAGGATTCTTATGTTTCTAGAAGCAGGGAAATCCAAGATGAAGAGGTCATATCAGCGGAGGGGCAGCTTCTTAACGTGTTGTATTCTGAAAGGCACCACATGACAAGAGGCACTGGACATGGCGGTGACGGTAGTGAGGAGAGAGAGAGAGAGAGAGAGAGAGAGAGAGAGAGAGAGAGAGAGAGAGAGAGAGAGAGCACAAATAGGTGAGCATTTGAGAGACAGGAAGTACACAGAGGGCATGACCAAGTCACTCTTGTCATAGGACACTGACATTGATCTGTTAACATGACTTGAGACCTCACTGTCCAGTCACCTCTTTAAGGTCCCATGCTACTGATGCCACCGTACCACAGAGCCATCAGGAAAGCTTCAAGAGACACACTTGTACCACAGCAGAGCTTTTCATAAATCTGAGTGACCTCTGTGTAACACAACCAAACATAGGCTTCTAATGTAACCAAACAACATATTTTAAATCACTAAGAAGCCAAGTGTCCAAAAGTAGAAGCGTCGGCCTACAGGTCTTCATAGATCCAGAAAATCCACACTCTCATAAGTGAAATGTGTTTGAATTGAGAAATTCTGTTAGTCGCGGCACTCTCTGTGTAAAACGCTATTCCTTTAAGTCTTTCAAAATACACTGGGCAAAATGTTGCCCATTTGTAATATTTGAAAAGTATAAATGGTAAGTAGACCACTGAAATACCATGTCCTTGGAAATCACATGACATCAGTTTTCTAATTGCGAAGACTTCTCTTTTTCATGTATCTTCAAAGGAACAATTTATTAAACATCAGTATTATTTTCTAATACATATGACTTAGCGTCTTACATAGATGGGTGAAATCTGTGTTAACTGAGCAGCTTTCATTTGCTAGACATTGTACCCAGTAGACTTAAGGCAACCGAAAACTATAGGAACATTCTGCTTCTGCAAGAACTCTGCTCTGCTCTGACAGATGTCTCCCGCATCCTGCAGAGGTGGGATGAATCGTGATCCCCCCTGTGTGTCTTGGCACGTAACAAAGACGCACATGGACTAGTGTGAATGACTCTCCCTTTTCCAAGCTATTTTCCTAAGTCTCAATTGTTGAAGCATCCTTTTGTTATAAGGAAACTGGGGAGGGGAAAAACCAAACAGCATTCTATCATCCCTGTACACACACCGTCTCATTCCTGAACATTTATGAGTACATGCGCCCTACCTCCTGGATAAGCAATGGTTTTCCTTACAGCAGTCTGTAATGAAACACTGCCATAAATCATGAACAGCCAGTCTGCACCCAAGGGGAAACAAAACAAAACAACAAAACAACACAACCCACTCTTCCCTCATAGGAGAAGTTCCGTCCTGTTACTCTGAACAGACTGTTAGAACCATGAAGGAACCAAGAGGCAAAAACGTTTTATTGTCACCAGCCTGCCATTTTCTCTATAAGCTGGCAACAAACACACTTAAATTCCTTCATTATGGGTGTGATAGATTACAACAGCCACTCCGAAGGTCCATTGTATAAATCACTTGAGATAGAGGCTCAGGACAATTTGAAAATTTCCCATTAATTACCACAAAGTCAGGATCGCCGCCGCCGATGAGGGTCTGCCTATCTTCTGCTTGTGAAGACAGGCGCTTAAAAATGCCTAATCCGGCCCAACAGAGCAGTGTGACTCATTAGTTATCTACAATCTTTTCATTTTTAACTGCGAGAACTGAGCTGACAGATGAAAAGCTTATGAAGAGGTTGCGGGATCTGTGGTGACCATGGCTTCGTCACACTGAGGTTTTGAACTGTCTGCCCAGATTCTAAGACATTCCCCAGGGTCTTGGCACTCTGGGTACTTTCAGTGTGCTGAATCCTGTCAAGGAAGAAGACATGTGGGTCCCTGCCTGGAAGGGAAGACAGCCACCCCTCCCCCAACTTATGAAATATCTAAAATCAGAATCCAGTAATAATATCAGATCTTCACTGATGGCAAGGGGCTGGTGAGCGATCTTTCTGTAGGGTGGCTGATTTCTTCTCTGAGAACCAGCCGGTCTCTCTACCTGGCATTGCAGGCACCAGGAGTTCAGTGCTGTTTCTCATACCCAGTTGTAAGATGGATTGCTTCCGGGTTGGCTGTCCACCCTCCTCACGGCTCTCCATTTAGTTACTGAAGAGCGCCTCCCTTCCTCCACAGCTTCTGAGTACTGTCAGGATAGAGATTGGTTGCTGCTTCCTTCCAAGAACCCCCACATGTGTGTTTGCCTCAGCAACCCCTACACACTGAGTGGCCCTGACTTCTCAGTTATCAAACACGCATGCATGCGCAGGACAAGTCACGGCAGGATACTGAAAATCCCCACGAGCCTGATAGCTGGCTTACTAGCTCCTTCCTGCACACCAGCCAGCTAGAACAGCAGGGCTTACCCTTATCCCTCACCCCAAACCCCCTGTTACCCGTTGCCTGTTTCCCTCTAAGGCAGGTCCCCCGCCCTCTTTGATTCATTAGGGCCCCAGACTTGCTTCTGGTTTTTGCTCAGAAGGCCTCTGTATCCACATTGCTTTCCAGCCTGGCTTGTTGAAATTCTACTCATTGCCCAAGATCTATTTTAATCGTTAGTTGAACAATTTACTGAGATGTTCTGTCCTCCAAATGTTTGTGCCCTTGCCTTCTTGTGCGTCATAGAAGCTCCGAGACATTACAGTCCTTTGTTAGTTTCAGCACTGACCATCTATGGACTGTGCCACTCACTGTACATCAGCTGTGGAACCCGGGTGTCTTCCCCCTCAACCATGATTCCCCAACATTAATCATATTAATCATATTAATCATATTAATCACAGTCCGTCTCTGGTCTCTCAGGTCCAGGCTAACCTTGCTTCATGGTTACTGGATGTCATTAAGGCCTCGGTGAGAGTCCATTTATATGTGATACACTGGATATTTGGTAGGTATTTTTTTTTGATAAGGAAGTTTATATCCTTCAACTGAATGAATGGTTGGTTTGATCAGAAACCCACCCTCACAGCACCCCTTGAAATTATTATTATTTTCATATTGCAAAGGTTAACTTTATGTGTCAAGTTGACCAGGCTAAGTGATATCCAGATAGCTGATAAGACATCATTTACACCCCTTGCCGGTGAGAATGTCTCCAGAAGAGTCTGGTATTTGGGTTCACATAAAGAGCCGGCGGGCATCGCTCCAACTGTCTAGGGCCAGAAAGAACAAAGAGGTGGGGGAAGGGCTAATTACTTCTTACTTCCTGAGATGGAGCAGCCATCTTCCCCCACTGGTCTGGAAGGCCTGTAGGTTCTCAGGACTTTGGATTCAGACTGAGTCACACCAGGGGCCTTCCTGGGTCTCCAGTCTGCAGGTGGCATCTTGTGGTTTGTAGTTTCAAGAACAACTTCTCTTACTAAACCTCCCCTCACATATATAAATTATAACAACATTAGCTATACACATAATCATATGCATACTTAAATATATATGAACCTTTGACTCAAGCTTTCTGGAAAGCTACGATTAATACAAATACTAAACGTTGTCACTCTCATCCTAAGCCCCTTCTCTTCCTCCTCAACTCTCATCCTAAGCCCCTTCTCTTCCCCCTCTCCTCTCCACTGTTTGCTTTGTTTCTATGGCGATCTCTTTGTCCTTTGCTGTCAGCTTTCTATTAACTTTCGTGTCTACATCTGTCATTTTAGTGACTGATTTTTTTTTATTGTGGCAAAATACACATAACACAGAACTCAGCATTTTAATCCCCTTTAAAGGTGTGAACTCAGCTCCACATAGTCCTTGACACTCTCTGTTTTCAGAACCTTCTAGCATCCCAACTGGAAACTCTCTACGTCCAGGAAGCAATGACTGCCTGTGGCTCCGACGAGACTCCTGCTGCTCCTTATCCGTGTGGACATGCTCAGGGGTGCCTCATAGTGAAGACCCTGGGGACAATGTGCTGTGTGTCCTTGGGTGCCTGCTTTACTTTGCATCCCATCATGTCCTCAAGGTTCACACTGTACTGTGTATCATACATTAAAAATGTCAACATTAGTTAATTAACAATTAATTGACTTTGTGTGCATGTGTGCATGCATGTGTGTGTGTGCGTGTGCGTGTGTGTGTGTGACTGTGTGTGTGCGAGTATTTATGTTCATGCATGTGCCATGGTGTGTATGTGGATGTCAGAAGACAACTTGTAATCATTTGTTTTCTCCTTCTACCACATGGTTCCTGGGGCTCTGTCTAACCCATGTCATCAGATTTAAGAGTTGTTACTTGCTGAGCCATCTCACCCATCATCACCCTTTTTAGGGCTGAATAATATTCCATCGGAATATTACACATACCACATTTTTGTATAACTACTCATTTGTCAGTGGACTCGTGGGCCTCTCCCATCCGTTGGCTGTTGTGGACCAAGATACAATGGACAGCAGCACGTAAGTATCTGTTTGGATCCTGTTATCAGTTCCTTGGGGTAGACACCAAGAACGGAATCTCCAGTTTATGAGGTAATGTCGCGGTTACGATTTAAGGACACACTGAAGTGCTGTACACACAGCAGCGGAATCATTCTACATTCTCACCGTCAAAGCTGGAGAATTATCTTTTCTCCACCTCCTCACTAGAGCTTCTTACTTTCCATCCTTTAAGTCGAGTCCTTCTGATGTATGTGAAGCTTGTGGCTACGGCTCGTGTTGCCCCGTTGACCCGTCTGTTTCATGTGGTGCATGGTCATACATTTATCTTCTTTGGAGAAACGTCTACCCATGTCCTTGGCCCACTCTTGGTTTATTCCACCTTCGTTTGTTGACTGACAACAGATTTTGCATATCATCTGGAGCAATGGGATAGAATGGCAGTCCTCCCCACGGATGGGCGCTGATCCCTTAGCAGATGCGACACTTGCCAGGCACCTCTCCCTCCTGTTGGAAGTTAGTGCACAAGAGTCTAAATTTTTTATTATTAATGTTTTCTTGACTTGCTTGTCTTTTAATGTCATAGCCAATAAATCATGGCTGTGTCCATATCCACAGTGGAAAGATGCTCCCCCGTTTTCCTCGAAGAATTCACAAGGTTCTTAAGTTTAGGTCTTTGATCCCCTTGGACAGACTTAGCTGCTGTGGTAGGTAAGGGTCCAGTTCCATTCTGATGCATGTGGATGTCCAATTTTCCCAGGACCATGTGTTGTAAAGAAATCACTTTTTCCCCATTGGATAGTTTCAGAGTCTTTGTCAAAAATCAGTTGGCTTTATATTAATGGCTTATTTCTGGGCCCTATTTTCTATTTCACTCCTTTATGTTTGTTCTGTCATTCTGACATTTTTAAGGCACATGAGTCAACTATTTTGTGTAATATTTTCATACTATCTTGTCTCTATTTTACAAATTCTGGCCATAAGATTTTAGCAGGGGTGCTCTCTTTAGAAGTGTTCTCTTCTCAGAACTGTTTCTCAGAAGCACGGCACTCATCTTCCCATCGCTGCTGATGTCACAATGTCTGCTTCCAGCTACCATGAGGTGCTTGAAATAACACAGCATTGTCTGTATAGTCTATGGTTTCATTACGGAGTCTTATGTCTTGGGCAGTGGAAGTGTGAGGTTGGAATATGTTTTGAACCCTGAGATTGTGCACTGGAAAAACCTGTTTCTTGTTGTGGTGTGACTCAACCCTAGCATACACCATTAACCTAAGAGCTTTCTGTAAACAAGAGATAAAATCAACAATAGATCAAGAGATGGAGCAAGCAACCAGCTGAAGGAGAGTGAATATAAGGAAACTCGAGAGAGAGAAAGGAGGGAGGGTCTTTGAGTTGAATGATATTTAAGACCGTGTGGAGAAGAAGAAGCCTTTTCCTTCTGGGACGTCAGTGGAGTAGGAAGGTCGGCTGGGTGCTTTCTCTGCCTCTCTGAGCTAGCAGGCTTTTATCCTAGCATCTGGACCCTGAATCTTCATTTGGTAAATCAGGCGTTTGGGATTTTGTTTCAAAAACAACAGCTGGCTGCTTGCGCTTTGGTGGATCAGAAAACGGATTGGTAAGACAGGAACCGGGTCAGGCTGTAACCCAGAGGACCCAACCCAGGGACCTACATCCTTTAGTTAAAGGTTCTACAACCTCTCTAGATAGTAGCACCAAGTGGGGAGTAAGTGTTCAAACACACAAGCCTAGGGGAGCTTCAATTCAAACCACAGCAGCATGCAGACCTCAGGGAACTGCTTATTTCTGGAGTTTTTCCATTTAATGTTTTCAGACATGGTGGACGGAGTCCCTGAAACTGCAAAGAGGGAAATCAAATAACAGCTTCTCTTAGATCAATGTTGATTCCTTGACTGGGGAAGTGTCCTGTGGTTTTCTTCTCTGTAAGGTAATTGTGATCCACTTTCTGACTGATGGACATCTCCTAGGGGATCCTCAGAGGCCATTGCAGATCCTCATCTAGTCACCCGATAGTTTTTACCACATGTCCACACTTCCTTGCCTGGAATAATTGGGGTTGCAGTATGCCCAGACAGTTACATTTTCTTATTTAATCTTTAGAATCAGGAACTGTATGGTGTTAAAGTTCTTACAGTATGGACTGGGAAGCAGGCTCCATGCCCAATCAGTGTCCTGAGCAGAACCTCAGCAGGACAGAGCCCTGGGGAATTTGTATTGAAAGGTGATTGGTGATTGACAAGACATGTGTTGACTATCCCTAGAAGAAAATAAATTACTAAGAGCAATGGACCTCAATTTGATGAACACTGTATTGAGTTTGATCCATTTGCATCATGGGAAAAGAGACTATAGGATGACAAACCCCAGGGACAGAACAATAGGAAAATGTCATACTCAGAAACACCCACTGTGCAGAGATATTCCTTCTAGAAAGGCGGGAAAGTTTTACCTCTGAGGTTTCCCATGGCTGACTTCAGGGTCTCTAGGCAGGATTAGCTATGGGGCAGCCATGCCAGAGGCAGCCCTTCTGCTGATTTTTCTGGAACCTTCTGGAAGGATTTCAGAGGACTGAGTGAGATCAGATTTCCTGCTATGGCTGGCTGCCCCATGGCCCAGTGGATATGCACAGAGCCTCTAGTACTTCTTCTTCCCAAGGGAATTCCTAACATCTCCCACCCAATCAAAGATGCCTGGTTTACAAACAAGCCACATGGACTCTGCCTTGGTCCAACAGTCCACGCCCCAGGAAGCTAGACTTTGGCCAGCTTTGTGAAGAGATACCTCCAAAACTAACTCATTTCTCAGTGGAGAAGGGATAAGGGGAACCAAAACTCTCATCTTGAGTCCCTACCACAGGGCTGGCCCTGAGCGCCCTCCCATCCTTTCAAGAAAAAGATATTTGACTTGAGTTTTCTGCTGGCTTTGTTTTTCTGACGTTGACCTTAAAAAATAACTCATGGCCATTGACAAGGCTAATTAAAAGCAGGTGAACTGGGACTGTGCCTGGGGAGTTTCACTGGCTGGGCTGTGGGTTTTCTGTTCCTCACAGGAGACTGGGAGTTGGAAGGAATGGAAGATTCCCTTCTTCACCAAGTCTGTGCAGGAACCTAGGCCCTCTCACTGTCCTGCTTTCTCCCCAGGAAGTAGGATTTTATTCTTTGTAGAAACGTAGTAAATCAGGACGAACATGTCCATGGTGTTCTTAGTGTAGGCAGAGGAAAGGGTGCTGCCCAAGTCCAGCAGTAGAGGTGTGTGCAGAACAAACGGTTCTGGCAGTAGAAGCCTGGCATGTTGCAGGCACCTTGACTTTGCCTACTTCTGGCTGTGTGGATTGGTAAGCCCCAGCCTCCCTACTGCACAGGTTCAAGCTGGTCAGGTAGTTTGTAAACTTGTTAAAAATAAGCACAGCGGAATACAGATTTCTAGCTTTTCCCCTGCAAATCGTTTTCTAAGAGAAAATGGCTTTTCCCAGAGGTAACGAGAAAGCTAAGGCCAAAACACTGGGCATCCTGAAAGCCATGGGTGGGTCCTTCAAGGATGATGCAAGTATAGGTCTCTTGGAAGTGATCAGAGCTCCCAGCAGCATGGTTCTTTATGTTTCCTGGAGTAGAAGCATAGCTCTCCCCCAGGATGCACTCCAGCTTACTGTTCTGACTTCTTCCCTGGGTTTCTTCCTGACGCATGACATCTATACATTCCATGCTTGTTGACTGAATAGCAAACTGATCATCGTTCCTTCACTGAATACTTCTGACTGGCCAACCTCCGTGTCTTGTTCTTGCAAATTCCGTTCCTACTATCCTCTTGGGAACTGAGTGTAGTGACTTGTGCTGCCCAGCATATGAGGGGAGGTTTCCCGTGGTTCCCTTGCCTACCTCATTTTCACTGGGGATGGCCATGAAATGACTGGATTCTGACACTTCTCATGGACTTAGATGGTGAGTTCTGGGGATCATGGCTGCAAGCTGTTTGGCCATGTGGGTTTTGCATGACTTGGTTCTTTCCCAGAAAGTCAAAATGGCGGCAGTTAGAGCCAGCTGCCACTGTGGAATAGAGATCTGGAGGTGTGGGAGGAAGCTTGGGTGAAGCCAGAAGAGAATGGGACAGGTGTGCCAGGAAAATGGTTGAGAGCCTGCGTGTTCCCTGAGAAATGTAGAAAATGGCTCTGCTCCCAAGGACACTGTGACTCGAGCTACGGTTTCTTGGATTCTGTGTGTGGCTTCTGCAAATTTTTGTCCCCTTCCCTGATGCCTACTTTAGTGAAGGGTGCCCTTGAGGCCACTCGTCCCCTAGTGTATGGTCTTGACCTAAAGTGTAGACAAATTCTCATCTTAGCCCATTGAAAGAACAACAACATACCCTATAGGAGCCTGCGGGCACTGGCTTGGATCGCAGGAGTGCCTGCATTGGCTTTCAAGTACCCTTTTCGCTCTGCCGAGCCTCTTCAGCTCTCTCATGCCTTGTCTCTGATTAGGCGCCTTGGTCTTGAACAGAACACGATGCTGCTAATAAAAGTCCCACAGATGCTGCTGAGAGCCAGTGGAGAGCTTTCAAATCCTTCTGCACCATGTCCTGGTCATGCTGCCCATTTCTCTGAATGCTTAAAAAAGTGGTTTCTGTGTATTTGAAACTGTGCGCTTTTCCTAATTAGAGAATTCAGGATATATCAGTATACATCTATTGGGTTGCTGTTTCGAATTCTTCTGTAAGAATCTTTGACGTCTTTTCTTTCTTTCTTTTTTAAATTCTACTTAGTTCTTCAAATGCTCATAGTTATGTGCTTGAATCTTGCATAACATTTTTGAATTAGTCCATTTGTCCTTGCAATTCCAATGATTTTTATATATTTTGAGGCTACTTTATTAAATAAATGTACGTTTTAAAGACTAATGTCTTCCAGATGGTCCTTCCTTTTGTTACCAAGCACTGAACGTTTCCCCTGCTTCAAGATTGTTCTTAAACATTTGTTTTGTCTCCTAACATGTACCCAGGGCAACCTTTCTTTGGTTTTCATTTTGGGTGTTTCTCTCATCTTGATTCCTTTATTTATAGTATTTATGTAACTACACATGTTAAATATATTTATTACAAAAGCATTATACAACCAGTTTTTGTTTTTTTTTTTTTAAAGCATTTTGAGGAGCTGAAGGGATAGTTCAGAGGTGGGAGAGCTTTTCTGTGAGAGCAAGAGGACATGAATTCAAATTTCCAGTACCCACATAGAAACCGGGCATGGACATGCACATGTGTAACCGCAGACCTAGCGGATGTAGATCCCAGGAACTTGCTGATCACCACTGAAGCAGTGAGCTTCTGGCTTAGCGAGAGATCCTGTCTCAAAAAATAAGGGGACAGAAGGAGAGTGATAGAAGACTCCCAGTGCCCTTCTCTGACTTCTGCATATGTGCACATGGGTGTGTGTGTGTGTGTGTGTGTGTGTGTGTGTGTGTGTGTGTGTGTACATGGCTGTGTGTGCACATGAGTGTGCATATTGGCAAGCATACAGGCATATGCACTTGTAATGCCTGCCATACATACATACATACATACGTCAAAAAAGCAAATCTGGCTCTGTTTTTTTTTTTTTTTTTGGTTCTTTTTTTTTCGGAGTTGGGGACTGAACCCAGGGCCTTGCACTTCCTAGGCAAGCGCTCTACCACTGAGCTAAATCTCCAACCCCTTCTGGCTCTGTTTTTAACCTGGAAAATATGTATTTACTCTGATTCTTGTAAGAAGTCCTGTCTGCACTTCAGCCTTCCTGTTTTCTACGTTGCTGGTTAACTTAGTTCAGTTTCCTCTGCTCTGTAACTCAGTCTTGTTGGAAGCTGTGTACCCCCATCCTCAAGTTGCCAACATGTGTGAATCATCTCATATTAGTATCAAGCACCAACCATACATACTTTCTGAGTAGGAATTATCTCTGACTAATGACTTGCGGCATTTTAACCTCAACCATTTCTCTGATGATTTAGGATACTAATGTTCACTTCCGCCCTTTTTTGATGTGTGTGTGTGTGTGTGTGTGTGTGTGTGTGTGTGTGTGTGTGATATGTGTGCATGGGGACATATGTATGAGTGAGTATGCACATATGTGGCCCAAGCTTCATGTCAGGCATCCTTCTCCATTGTTTTTCTTTCTAATCTTGAGGCAGGTCTCTCAATCAAACCCAGAGCTGGCCTTGGCTTTTCTTGACAGATGGCTTGTCCAATTCTCTGGCCTCTCCTTCTACGGGTGGAATTACAGATGGACAACCACACCCACACAGCCTTTATGCATATGCTGGGACTGACTCTCTCTCTCTCTCTCTCTCTCTCTCTCTCTCTCTCTCTCTCTCTCTCTCTCTCTCCCTCTTTCCCCCTCCCCCCCGTGTGTGTGTGTGTGTGTGTGTGTGTGTGTGCGTGTGTGTGTGTGTGCGTGCGTGTGTGTGTGTGTGTGTGTGTGTGTTTAAGATGACTTTTAGCTCCTTTGTAACAGTTTGCCATTATTTCCCATTGTTTTCTGCTTCTGATGGTACTGTTGGAAAATCTGTTGCTCCTTGGCTTGTCATGTCTGGTGTGGGCGTCTCTGCTTTGCTGATGTTCACATAGAAACAGTGTCTCGTGTTTTTGATTTTACAGGTTTTTGTGACTGTCTAAAGTCTCTGTTTATTTTATTTATTACATCTGGCATCTGAAGTGATTCCTGTTGAGGAATCTGATCTGTCTTCAATTCTGGAAATATTTCCTGTACCCCCTTTCATTTTCTGTCTGGATTTTTCTTATTTTTCCATTTCATTTTTCTAATGTAGTCTGTGCTGGCCCTAGACATATATAGCTGAGGCTAGCCTTAAATACCTGATTTCCTGCCTCCAGCTCCCAAGAGCTTGGATTGGATTACATATATGTACCACCACACCCCTCCCCATTTTTCATCTCATAAAACTCTAGATAATTTTAAAATGTCTTTGATTTCTCACAGTTTCTTTTTATCTCTTGTTTCCCTGGCTGACATGGTTTTTTATGTCTGTATCATGATATTTGGCTCTAATACCTCTGTCAGCAGGGAGTTGAGTGCTTCAGTTTTCTTCTTTTTCCCTCGTTTGCTTTGACTGGGGTCTTTTATAGTCAGAGGCACAGTTAAGTACATTTTCTACTTTGGGGTTAAGTGACATTGGATTTTGAGAGGGATTGTGCTGGATCTGTAGACTGCTTTGGGTAGTGTACGCACTGGTATAATGTTAGCTCTTCCAGTCCATGAACATGGGCTGTCTTTCTGCTCATTTACATTTTCTCTAAATTCTTTGTTGTACCACTTTCAGTCTGCAGATCCTTCACCTCTTTAACTAGCTGTAAACCTACATATTTTCTGTTGTTGCCATGAACAGTACTGTTTTTTAAGATTCTAACTTTCAAACGTACCAAGTTCAATTATGAACTCCAGTAGTTATGTGGATGTCATCTTTGTGGAGAGAGAGAAAGATTCTGTCACCATCAGAAAGAGACAAGTGCTACTTCTTAAACTCCTTTCCTCTTCTTTCCTGTGAGGGATTTTTGTCTTGGTTGTCGGTTGTTGTGGGAGGGCCCAGCCCACCGTGGGTGGCACAATCCTTAGGCAGGTGTGCCTGGGCTATCTGAGATAATTGAGCGTGAGCCAATGATAAAACTGGTAAGCAGTGTTCTTCCAGGATTTCTGCTTCAGTTCTTACCATGACTTTCCTTACTGATTGATCATGTGACTTGGAAGTGTAATCTAAAATAAACCTGTTATCATGGTCATCATCTTTATTGCCTCACCAGAAGGGCGACCAGGTGACACCTCTTCTGGTAACTTAGGAGCCAGTCTGCAAAAAACATTGAGGATTTAGGAGGTAGAGCAATCTACGTGAATACTATTTAGCCTTGTGTGAATCAAGCCTATTAGACAAAAATGAGTACATTGGGATTCTGTTTGATAAAGTACAACATGAAGAATGTCCTTATGCTGAACATGTCCTTAATATCCACTTAATTTCCCAAACAGACACTAGTCCATGTACTTGTCCCATAATAATCTAATTTATTTAAAATGTACTACTATCAATATGTAAGATTCAAAAGAATCACCTCAAATACAATCATATTTTTATCTATATATTTTACTTGACTTTCTTAAGCATGTTCTTTTTCATTTACATTTTTATTTTTGAGACGGAGTCTTGCTAAGGCTGTATTCAAATTTGTTAGGTCGCTCAAGGTAAACTTGCATTCATAATCCTCTGCCCTCACTGCGTACCCATGTTAAACATGACTTTTGAAATTAAGACACCTATAAGAGTTTGCATAGGAAATGCCCCCTCAGCTAGTGGATCCAACATTGAAAGGTGATGGGATCATGAGGGCCCTGATGTTGTTAACAGATTAATGTCACAGTTTAATGGCATTATAGACAACTAAGGAGAAGGAGGAGGAGGACGTAGGCATGGTTGATGAAAGTAGATCACAGGGATGTAACTTCCTCTTCCTGTCTGTATGCTTTCTGGGCACTGTGATGTGTGCTGCAATGAGCATCCCACTGTGATGTGCACTGCTGTGTGCTCCCCACTGTGATGTGCACTGCTGTGTGCTTCCCACTGTGATCTGCACTGCCGTGTGCTTCCCCACTGCGATGGGTGCTGCCCATTGTGACTGCTCTGCATCCAGATGACCACAGACTTGAAACTTCTCATACTGGTTTACCCTGCTTAGGTTGTTCACGGCAGGTATTTGGTCAGAGAGATAAAAGCCAGACGAGAAACACCTAAATACTAGTAAGAAAACATTTTGCATATCTCTCAGTATCTGTTTTTAAAACTAGAAATAATAAGAACTTTAGTCAAAACATTTGTGACAATGTCATTTGGGAAAGTAGGAAGATTAGAAGCTGGGTTCATCTCGTACTGTGCTAATGAGGTCTGAGTTGTAGAGGTTTATAATCATGAGGGTCTCATTGTTGCCTACAACTTTGTAGACTGATTGCTTTACCTACAGGAAGCATGATGGGGATGTTTTATAATTATTTTTGAAACTATGTATATATAAACTAATCAATCTACCATCTATTGTCTATTTTATAAACTTCAATAATCTATTAATCTACCTATATAGTCATATCTATATATTGTCATTTATGTATCATCCATCATCTGTTTATCATGTATCTATCTTCTACTTTTTACCAATTTAACATCTATGTCATCTATTATCTCTCTTTTTAATCATCTATCATCTATGTTCTATCTACATATATAGGCATGTATCTATCATCTATCCACATATTATCTATCTATCTATCTATCTATCTATCTATCTATCTATCTACATCTGTCATCTATCTATATATCTACCTATTGCTACATAATATCCTTCTGTAGCTGATAACCTATTTACTATCATATATGGCAACATGTTAACATACTTCTTCCTTTCTCTGAATTTCTGTAGCTGAACAAAATGCTGAAACAAATATTAGCTGTCATATACAGTGACATTTTTAAGAGAGGTGCTAGATCAAAGAGCTAGGAGTTGCAAAGAGTTTTGAGGAAATACAGGCCTTGTTGGTGTTAACATGTTGCTCCTGCTCTGTACTCTGTAAAAGGAGTGAGAAACCCAGTACGTAATGCTCTGGAAGGCATCATTCAGAGACTGATGTAAGGGGTCCTACTGCCGGTTTGGGTGCTGCTGCTATGGGTGCTAGTGGAGACAACCCGTGCAGGCTGTTTCTCAGCATCTGTTGTTGGGCCTGAGTTTACTAAGGACCATCTAGACTGCTTGTTGGAAAGAAAAGCAAAGAGAAAAATCAACCTGTGAGATGAACTGTGATCTACAAGGATGGTGGGAACCTTCAAGAATAAACTTTTAGCTTGTCTTGGCTCCCGCTGGCTCCAACTCCTCACTGTGGGTGGCCGGCAGGAACACTGGTGTTGACTCTCATGTGGCTGCTCCACATGAGGGGGCCATGGAGTGGCTCTCAGCCCAGGACCAGAGGCACTGAGCATATCTGACAGGAAATGGAGAGGCTAGGCATGTGGGCGTTGTTCTGCTGCAACAAGGTGGGACAACGGAGCAGTGAGCAGCCAGCATCAGGACCACTTTCCACTTAATACGTGCAAATCTTAGGCCAAAGGTGTCTAGCTAACCCGAGCCTAGAGCTATAGAGATGAGGAAAAGCTGCAGAATGTAGTTCAAAGCCACCACAGAGGCCCAATGTTGACTGTGAGTCCTGTAGTAAAAATTACTTGGGGGTTTCTACCCCACCTTTGACCATTCCATTCCCAAATAAAGGAAACAAAACCTTTATACTTCTAATAATCCTTAAAGCATTAGAGCTGGGCAGGTATCAACCCTCTAAGCTATTTTGCCTCTATCCCTGTCAATAACTCTATGACATAACTTGCCACATTCCACTTCGGCTGCCCTTACTCCCACTGGCCAATCCTCATGGCCATGTTCTCATAGACAACCGTTCTACGTTTGTCTATGCAGTGCTAGGGATGGAACCTGGAACCCAGGTGGCTCATGCAGGGCATGCTACATTCCCAGTCCCCCGTGCCTAGGATTTGACTGACATATAAGCAGAAGAACTATGGAGAACTTCTAGGAAGGCCGCTTACGGACAGCTGAGTCTGCAGTGAGGCCACCCTTTCAGACTTTCTGAGTGATAAGACAGCCAGTTTGGATTAGGGGGTGACACTGTAGTGAAAGCTCTAAGTTCCATAGAAGATCTAAAAGCCATTCTTTATTGCTGTTTCTGTAGCAGTGAGTTAAACATGACAGACGATGTTGTTCAAGCCCCGCCCCCCCATAATGTTTAATTAACAATACTAATTTTAGGAGCTAAACAGCGCAGCTAGGGTATCAAAAGGTAGGATTAATGAGATCCAGCTAGAATGCGTGTCAATAGCCTTAGATAGGAGAGGAACAAGTTAAATGAAAGATAAATAAAGTCACAGAGTAGATTCTCTTTGGGCTTCTCCAGAAAGCTAGAGGATGTTTCTAAGAAAGCATCAGAAAATACAGGCTATAAACTACCCCATTCAGCCCAGGTTTTGGCCTGCTGCTTTTTCCAGACCATTAACAACAACCTGTTCGGACAGGGACAGGGTGTTCTTGGTCCCATTTTAGCAAGAACATGTAGTAAGTACCAAGAGATGATATCACTAATTGTGCTTACATTCACAAAAATGCGCCTGCTCTGACCTCAAACTAAACCCAAAGCCAAACCCAGCCGTCTCAGAGGGCTGAGACGTCTTTAAAGGGCCAAAGCCCACTTGGGTCAAGACTTCCTCTGTGTACCTGCCTGTCTGTGTATGTCTGTCCGGATGTCGCTCTCACTAACTTTTTTCTTCTCCTAGCTATGTACTTGTGGCAGCAGATGTGTGTGTGTGTGTGTGTGTGTGTGTGTGTGTGTGTGTTGCACATAGAGATGGAGAGACAAACACAAAAATGCAGAATTAGAGAGATAGAAAAGCCACACTGAGACACAGAGAAGGGAGAGGGAGAGGGGGAGGGGGAGAGGGAGAGGGAAAGCTTGAGCTCAGGCTCAAGATTTGAGTGCTTACTAGTTGGTTTTTTTTTTATACATTTCTCTCACCCTTCATTTCCTGGGTTGGAGATCCTTCCATGTTGGATTCTACTAAGTGATCTCTCTCTCTCTCTCTCTCTCTCTCTCTCTCTCGCTCTCCTCTCTCTCTCTCTCTCTCTCTCTCTCTCTCCTCTCTCTCTCTCTCTCTCTCCTCTCTCTCTCATATCTATGCATCTATATATGTATGTATGTATGTATATATGCATCTATCTATCTATCTATCTATCTATCTATCTATCTATCTATCTATCTATCTATCTATCCTTCTCCCATATATTTCAGTGGCTTTTGGTAGGAAATGTCCTCCTTTGATTGTTGGTAGTCTAAGCTTATGAAGAGATGACATTGTTCTAAAGCAAGAACGGTGTGTCCCTGGTCCCCACAAAGGAGAGCTTGAGTAGGGCACTGATCAGCCTGCAGTTCTACAAGCTCATCCAACCTGCTCCATGCTGCTTCTCCAATCTCTTCCTGTTAAAATTGCCTTGTTTCTCACTGTCAGCTTTTGGATTAATTTTTGAACCTTCTTTCCTGGCCTTCTTGAGGGCCCTTTGCTGGGCTTTTGTACCTGGGTCAACTCCGAGAGCCTTGAAGACTTGTTCTGCTCCCTGTGACTCTTGGGAGGCGTGGCTAGCTGAACCCCCAGCTCAGTATTTCTACAGTCGGCAGCATCATTCCAGAGCTGAGCAGCGGAAGGAAGGATGCGGGCAGGCAGAGGTGTGCACCATTCCGCAGCCTGGAGCTGCCACCCCAACTGTAATAAAGCTGTCGGTTAGGAAGTTATCTTTCATATGCAATTGCTTCCCCTAAGCTCTTAAGCACATTAACTGCACCTGTAATTATATACGCCTCAGAATTGCATAAAAGGGGACTTCTTAGGCAGACTAAATAAAACTGCAGTCTCCCCTATATCCTGGATTGCCCGCTATTCCTTAGCACGGGGGAGAACAGGAAAGGAATGGAAGCAAGGAAGAGGTAATTGCCCATTAGAGATGCCCACGAGTGAACTCTCTCTCTCCTTTACAACTAATTTTGCTGTGTGAGCTGCACTTGACAGGGTTCAGAGGAGCCGAGGGTTCTTGCAGCTCTCTGCTCTTGGTGGCCCGCAAGATGCTGGGACGCTTGTGTCTTAAACAGTACAGCTAGCTTCCTTGGTGGCGGGGGGTGGCTTTGTGTCCGGGTGAGGTGAAGATAGATTTGCGCAGAAGTTTCATCAGTTCTCACTGACCTTTTTCTTGACTGTGACTGTTCTTCTTCTCTACCCCCTCCTCCTCTTATTTCCCCCTCCTCCTCCTCCTCCTCTTCCTTCTCTTCTTCCTTCACACCCTATGTATCTTTATCAGGTATTTTGTGTGGCTGGAGAGAAAAGGCAGGCTTCCTGAATCTGCACTCTGCTGGCACAATCCCCTGTAGCCGGGGTCTGTCCGTCAACAGCAGGGCCCAATGGCTACATGTCTGTCCCAATAGCCCGATGCACTTCTCACACGAGGGCTGGGTAGGTGTGGACAATGACCGAGCCTTGTCCTCTGTCAAAGCTGAGCTTTCACAAGCCATTCCTTGTGCAGGGTCAGAAGCAGCTGGCTGGTCCGTGCAGACTGCCCGTGGTTTACTTTACTTTAGGATCAAGTTCGCCTTTGGACGATGATTCCTAGCATCCTAGCACATGTTTACATAAATGGTTGTCCTTGTGTTCAGAGACCACATTCAGAGGTTGCCTCTTTATTGCTCAGATATAGTCTTTCTGGGGAAAAACTTCAGAAGTGTTACCTGACACTCTTTTGGAAGGGACCGGTGATTAATCTACATCTAATTTGCAAACATGGTGGTTGGCTGCAGAGGGAACCCCAAAGGCACAAAAAGACAGAGTTCTTTCTATGAAGGTTCTATCATCTACTTGGAGGAGGAAACACACCGTGGTACACACAGACAATAGCACATGCAGGGTAAGAGGGAGGCAATAGAAAGAGAATCTTCTTTCCAGAAGGAGCCAGCCTATGATAGGGAGTCTGTCTCAAGGACTACAGTGCCTGGATTTTCACCCGCCAAGTTCCTATGCATAAACATCTCTCTTGTTTGCTTACAGTGCCCGGGGTGCACCCAGATCAGATGAGAAAAGAAGAGAGTGCTGAGGTCCCTCCGATTTCATGCTCTGAACACTACAAAGTCAATGTGATTAAAGAATGGAGATCTATTGTCTGGGAGTGAAGAAAAGATCAGGAAGGCTAGGGGGTTGGTGAAGGGGCAGGAGGTCAGAATGGGATGCTGGGAGAAAATGGAGGCCAAGGCTCAGTGTCAGGGTTCCTGGAGGAGCAATAGGGAAATGGGATTGGGGGATGGGGAGGTGTTTTGTTCCTTTCATATCAGTGTGAGGGCTTCCTGTGGGGGATCTTTCAGAGTCATCAGTAAAAATGTGGCTTTTGCAAGGATTTTCAGAGTCCAGTTTATGCTTCTCAGTGGTGCCTGTGGCAGAGGGCCAGGTAGTGCTGACGGGGAGGGGAACTGCTCTCAGGCCCAGCTAGCTACTTTGGAGGCCAGAACAGTTTGACTTCTCCCCGTTGAGACATGGTAATGGACCTGAGAAGAAAGGGAAGGAAAGAAACTCCTTCAAGTGTTGGTGCTGTGACAGATGGCCCGGTCCACATGGGATTCCAAGTGTTGTTAGGGCTGTGAGCAGGTTTGTGGGCTCATTCATTCATTCATTCATTCACTCATTCATTCATTCAACGGCAAAACACCAGAATCCCTGATAGAGTCTTCCTGAAGTTCATGTTCTGGCTGAAGATGTCCTAATAATGGCCAGGGTTGTCGGTGCTCTTGTGCTTGGGCAGAAGGGGCATCCTTCAGATAGGGCTTGAGGTTATGGCTGTTGTTGATAGGTTTAGTTGATTGGTGACGAGACAGACAGCATCTGTTGCAGCAGTTCCCAAATGCAGCTGTGCAGATGGGTGCTGGAGCTTTGAGGTCTCTCGAGCTTCCTTCTAATGAGGCAGAATCCTGGTTCCAAAGGTCCAGGGTGGGGCTGGAGAGGGTGTGTTTTCAAATTCAATCTCCCAAAAGTTTTTGTTGCTCATTTTGTTCTGGGGAACGAATGCAAAGCCCTTGCAGTCTACCTTCTAGCTATATCCCATCTTGATTTTCTAAAGACTTTTCTAGTCTCTAACTAGAAATCCTCCTGTCTCAGCATCTGAAGCAGTTGGGATCATGACATGCACTACCCTAGCTGGCTTAAGTTCTGAGCATGCTCACTATTCAGAAAGCTACATTTGGAAACCTTGCTGTGATATCCTGTTCCTGATCTAGCTCCTTTCCCTAAGTTTGGCCTATGCATTCTCCTCTTAGGGTCTTACACACAAGACGCACAGTGTTGCAAAATACTAATCATGTCTCCTGTACCCCCTTTCTAGATGGAAATAGGGTTATCTTTTCCCTGTGGTCAGTGTTCCAGAAGCCTCTTCTGTCTGGATGCTCTATCTATGATGTTGCTGAGTGTACCTTAGGAAGCAAACAACTTTAGCTGGACACTGTGTATCCACAGTCAGAAATGGGAGAGGGAGAGGGAGGGAGAGAAAGAAGGAGAGAGAGAGGGAGGGAGAGAGGAAGAGGGAGAGGAGGAGAGGAGAGGGAGAGGGAGAGAAAAGGGGAAGAAGAAGGGAGGGAGAAAGAGAGACAGACAGACATAGAGAGAAACAGAGAGGGAGGGAGAGAGAGAGGGAGGGAGGGAGGGAGAGAGAGAGGGAGGGAGAGGCTGATTCTGGTGTTCAGCTCATGTTCTTTCTGCTCCGTCCAGGAATCCCAGCCCATGGACTGATGTCATCCACACTTAGGGCTTCTCATGCCAACTAACACAATGTAGAAAATCCCTCAAAGGCAGACCGGAAGGTCTGCTTCTGCAGTCATTCCTAACCCTATGAAGTTGGCAATCAAGACTGATCATTGCGTACCCCTATACTTGCCTAAAAGGAGAAATGAAAACACATGAGTTGGTTTTAAAACTTCAGCCCAGTTCAATTCTAACTTTCTTTCTTTCTTTCTTTCTTTCTTCCTTCCTTCCTTCCTTCCTTCCTTCCTTTCTTTCTTTCTTTCTTTCTTTCTTTCTTTCTTTCTTTCTTTCTTTCTTTCTTTCTTTCTTTCTTTCTTGTGGGTTGTGTCAGCATCAGCCAAAACCTGGTCAAAGCATTTACCAGCTCTTACCTCTCCTTCCCCTAATGTATGCATGAGAGGGAAACTCTAAGATAAGGGGAAACTTTTCACCCAGGCAGACCCTGGGTAAAATTAATTATCCTGCTCATTTTATAGCTCAGGAAGGGAAGGACTCAGTAAGGCAAGGAACTGACACAGCTAAAGATCCGTACCGAGAACTCCATTTTGTTTTCCAGTTGAGAGAACCCGGATATACCATAGGGTGGCCTCCATGAATCCCGGCTTTGTGTGACTCCTTCTCCTTGAGTGTTTGCAGAACTTGTGGTTTTCTTTCTCACTCAAATATAATCTGGCTGTTACTCCAATGATTATGCTAGGTTCCGTGATAACGAATGGTGGGTTTAGGTTTATCGTTATCTAATTAGTTGACTTTTGAGTTTGTGCAAAGGCTTCTCTTGGGTTTGTCTGAGTTAATCAGGTGACAGTCCACAATGAATGCCATGAGACGCTCAGCACATAGAAACGGAGGAAAACCAAGATGTATGTTTGGAGGGTGTATGTGTATATGTGTGTGCACATTTGTGTTCAGTGTGTGTGTGTGTGTGTGTGTGTGTGTGTGTGTGTGTTCAGTGTGTGTGTTCAGTGTGTGTGTGTGTGTGCATACACATATATACGAATGGATAACTTTGGCTGTCTTTTCTTTGACACCATCCACTTTATTTTTTGAGGTAGAGTGGTCTGGCTGGGCAGTGAGCCTCAAGGGTCCACCTGTCTCTGCTTACTCACTGCTGGGATTTTAAGTGTGTGCTGCCACACCAGGTGTTTATACCTGTGTGCCTGGGGGTTGATCTCAGGTTCTGTTTTCAAAGTAGGTGCTTATGGCTCAGCTATGTCCCCAGGCTCTAATGTGTGGTCTTTGAATCCACTGTGTGTGTGGTCATTTCTTAGCCAAAAACAGAAAACAAGCACAGTAGTCGTCAGTTATCCGCTGTCCTGGCTACCCCGCCCTCTGTTAATGAGCTGCCTCATTCCTTCCCCACTGTTGGGAATGAAATGGAAAGGTTCTTGTCCTTAGGGACTGGCTGCTTTTGGGAACTGGTTAATGAGGTCTCTGATCTGTCAGTATGCTAATTCATTGATGAATTCATCATCTGATAGCATTATTTGGGTGTGATAGGTGGTTGGGGATGGGTCTAATTGGGAATGTATGCTTGGTCCTGGCTTCTCTGTCCATCTTTCTGTTTCCATCCATGCCCAAAGCTACATCTTCATCATGGTCCTTGGCTTTATCATAACAAAGGAGTCAGGCTTTCAAGGACTGAGTCCTTTGAAACTGTGAGCCAAACAGACCTTTCATCCTTTTAAGCTACCCACAGCAGGCATTATGTCCTTGCAACACACAAGTAACTGAATACCTACTTCGTTTTCATTTCTCCCTTCAATTGCTCCTCCCTTTCTCTCTCCCTCCTTCCTCTTTCCATTCCTCCCATTCATTCATCTCTTTTCAAAAAAATTGTGAACAGTGATGACCTCTTAGGAGAGGGTAAAGGAGATAAAGGATGTCACATTCTATGGTTAGAACCTTATCACTACTTAGCTGTGACAAAGAATTCTCTCCCTGGCTTTCTCTCCCTTCTTTTATCCCTCCCTCCCTCCCTTTATTCCTCCATCCCTCCTTCCCTCCCTCCCTTCTTCCTTCCCTCTCTCCCCTTCTCTCTGCTGTTTTCTTACAGTTTCATGGTTACAACAAGGCTGAACAGGTATCACAGAGCTCTATGTCCCCAGGCCTCTGCAAATGACAGCATTTCCGAACCAGAGTGACTCATATGTTAGAATTCATGACCCTATGTTTACCAAAAAGTCCACATACCTTAGGCATACTATATACATTAGTTTCGTCCTTGGTGAGGTGTCTCTATAAACCTCTGATTGTGTGTGTCTACCTCTGTAATATTGTAAAGACAAGTTTCACTGCTTTGAAAACGTTCTGTACTCTGTCAATTCTTTCTTTTCTCTTCCCCAGGCCCTGGCATTTTGATTTAGATTTTCCCAAAAGATGTCATAGAACAAAATCAAAGTATGCTGACATTTTAGACTGGCGAACATCTTAGATTGGCTTCTCCACTTTGTAATGTGCATTTGACATCCTTCTGCATCCTTTCATGGCTTGATAACTTCTATTCACGGTGAATAATATTCAATTATCTAGATTTACCACAGTTCATCTATACACAAACTAAAGAGTATTTTTGTACCTTCCAAGTTTGGGAAATTCTTCATAAAGTTTCTACAAATGCCTGTTGCAGGCTTTTGTGTGAAGACAAATTTCCAACCATTTTGGACAAGGCCAAGGAGCATAGGTCTGGATTGTACGATCCGAGTGTGTTTGGTTGGTAAGGAACTGACAGATTGTCCTGCAAGGTGAATTCATTGTTTGCATTCCAACCAGCTGTGAAGGAGCGTCCCCATCACACCACAACCTGGCCAAGATCTGGCGGGTCACTATTTTGGATTTTGACATTCTAATGGGTGTATGTTGACACTCTGTTGTAATTTTAATTTACAGTGACGTAAGACATGAGTATCTTTCCTTACTTCTCTTTCCTACCTGAGATGAACTAGCAGTGATGAAGTCTACTGGACACTTTCCCTTCTTACTGTGAGGCTCAGAGAGGTGGAACTTTTCTATTCTCCAGTAAAAATATCACTAAGCAGTGAACACATACCAGAAAGCATGATGTTTAAACTCCACAGAATCTCTTCACCATGTACATCTTGATTACATAGTGGTTAATTTTTTTTGGAACTGGAATATTGTAGACCTTATCTAATTCTAAATGAAGGAAGGAATGTCCATGATGAATGAGGAAAAGGGTTCCTGGGTGCTCTCAGAAGAAGGTTCTCCATGGTCTCCTATCACAGAGGAGAGCAGGGGAGGCAGCAGCTCAGGACCCCCTTCAGTATGACTATTCCAGTGGGCTTAGGGAATCGGCTGAGTAGTTATTGTCTGCTCACATCTCCCCGTTCATTGTCTCTGCTCATGCCAGAGTGCAAGGTCAGGTGCTGTAATCATACACGCAGTTGATGTCAGAAATCAGCCACATTCTGTCTCTTGGGATAGACAAATGCAACTCAGACAGCTGAATTGGTTAAGGGGACTTTCATGTCAATGGAGGATGGCAAGAAATTACACCCATTCTCTTTTCAAGTGAAATATTATTCCCCTATTGTACAGCTCCAAAAAATTTCAAAGTTACAAAGTACCCAGAGCCTTGGAGATGGTATAATTTAGTAGGCTGCACCATTTTGTAATCTAGCCCTAAAAATAACAGGGGCTAAGCTTTGTGAAAATGGCTTAACTCGTGCTGTGAATGATGCCTTGGCTTCCCAGAGGCACAGACAACGGAGGGTGGCTGGGGCCCATTTTTCTTATTTCCCCTTTTCCAAGCTTGCACAGGGAGCTTGGAGATGGACACATCTACAAATGTGTTTGCAGGCAGTCTACCGCTGTCCTGCCTAAAGTGAAAGCCCAGGGGCCCACATGGTTTGCATGTTGAAAGTAGGCATTGGACAAAGACAGCTCACAGCAACGTTCTGTCGTATACTTTTCTTGTCCATAAATGAGTTTTTGTTTCAAAAAGCATCAAGTACAGTGGATTGAACAAACATTTATAGCTGCTTCCTCCATCCATTGTATAAGATGGAGATAATGGAATTAAAAAAAAGAAAAACCCATAGACTTACAAGGACACAGAGAATGGTCGAGCAGGCTGAGGATAAGCTACCACAGTGTACAGGTTCCACCGTCAATGGATGTGATCACATTTTTTTTCTCAGACAAGCTAAATCTAAAGCTTATGCACCCAAAGAAGAAGCATCGACACAGGCCATCTGAATATCAGATCAGAGGAAGCCACAGAAACTGGAGTGAGAAGGCCGCTCCTCCCCTTAGAGGGACAGGTATGACCAAGCTGGACTAGTCAAAGTCTTCCAATGAAATAATTAGAACCCTTTTGACCTTAGGTCCTCCCCTTCTCCCATGGTAAAGCAAGATTCCTTCACTGTAGATCACAGAGCCACTTTCTTTGGTCTGAAGACACAGCAGAAGGATGGTCTCTGTTAAGGGGGAGGAGCTTTGGAGAAAACAGGAACCCAGTGAGCATCCATATTGAACACCTACTCCATGGCTTGTCTTGCCACCAGTCCAGGCAAAGACAGACCTCTGATACTGCCCCTCAACCATACACCATGGTAGCCTAATTATTGATTGTGGCTTCCGGGCCAAGGAGACCATAGTCTCCCACTTACCTGCAAATCTCATGACTTCATTTTTCTTTTTTTATTGGATATTTTATTTATTTACATTTCAAAAGATATCTCCTTTCCTGGTCTCCTCTCTGGAAACCCCCTATCCTTCCCCTGCTTCTCTGAGGGTGCTTCTCTACCTGCCTACCCACTCCCACCTCAGTGCCTTAGCATTCCTCTACACTGGAATTCACAGGACTAAGGGCCTCTTCTCCCATCGATGTCCAACAAGGTTATCCTTTGCTACATATGTGGCTGGCTGGAGCCATGGGAATGTCCATGTGTACTATTTGGTTGGTGGTTCGGTCCCTCAGGAGCTCAGGGTCGGGGGCGGTCGGGTTGGTTAACATTGTTGTTCTTCCTATGGGTTGCAAACACATTCAGCTCCTCCAGTCCTTTCTCTAACTCCTCCTTTGGAGACCCTGTGCTCAGTCCAATGGCTGGCTGTGAGCATCTGCCTCTATATTTGTCAGACTCTGGCAGAGTGTCTCAGGAGACAGCTATATAAGGCTCCTGTCAGCAAGCAATTCTTGGCATCAGCAATAGTGACTGGGCCCCAGATGGGGTAGTCTCTGGATGACCTTTCTTTCAGTCTCTGCTTCACTCTTTGTTCCTGTATTTCCTCTCGTATTTCGTTCTCCCTTCTATAAAGGACTGAAGCATCTACATTTTGGTCTTCCTCCTTGAGCTTCATGTGGTCTGTGGATTGTATCTTGGGTATTCCAAGTTTTGGGGCTAATATCTACTTACCAGTGAGTGAATACCATGCGTGTTCTTTTGTGACTGGGTTACCTCACTCAGGATGATATTTTCTAGTTCCATCCATTTTCGTAAAAAATTTATGAAGTAATTGTTTTTAATAGCTGAAGAGTACTCCATGGTGTAAATGTATCCATTCCTCTGTTGAAGGACATCTGGGTTCTTTCCAGCTTCTATTATAAATAAGGCTGCTGTGAACATAGTGGAGCACGTGTCCTTATTATATGTTGGAGCATCTTTTGGGTATATGACCTGGAGTGGTACAGCTGTGTCCTCAGGTAGTACTATGTCCAATTTTCTGAGGAACCTCCAGATGATTTCCAGAATGGTTGTACCATTTTGTAATCCCACCAACAATGGAGGAGTGTTCCTCTTGCTCCACATCCTTGACAGCATCTGCTGTCACCTGAGTTACTTTTTATCTTAGCCATTCTCACTGGTGTGAGGTGGAATCTCAGGGTTGTTTTGACTTGCATTTCCCTGATGACTAAGGATGTTGAATATTTCTTTAGGTGCTTCTCAGCTATTCGATATTCCTCAGTTGAGAATTCTTTGTTTAGCTCTGTATTCCACTTTTCTAACCCTTCTCTCCCAGCTCAATGTTAGCCACAGTCCAAACCAGGTTAGACGATTTCCTTCAAGCTAGTTTCAAACCCACATAACAGCTTCTCTTTTTAATATTAAGTATTCCTGAATACTTTCCCAAATATATAGCTCTGGTTTGCAAACAGATTTTTTGTGCTGCTTGACTGTACGCTCTTGCTAGTCACCCACCTTTCAGAGGCTCCAAGAAATCTCACAATTACCAATTGAACACCATTGATACCTATATCTTGAGGAATGTCAATCTAAATTAAAATATTCCAAGTCTCACCACAGCCTAACAGATTTCCTAATTAATCCATGAATATTGTCAATCTGCTAATATAGTTCTCTTGTTCCTTTAGAAGCAAGTTCTGTAAAATTTCTTTTATTTACTCTTCCAGTTTGAGAACTAAGGCATCTCTTGGGATCCCCAACTTCCTGTCAAACGTAGATAATGAATTAGTGTACTCAATGGGATAATGGCTTTTTTTGTCCTCCTCCTCCTCCTCCTCCTCCTCCTCCTCCTCCTCCTCCTCCTCCTCCTCCTCTTCCTCCTCCTCCTCTTCTCCCTTCTCCTTCCTCCTCCTCCCCTTCCTCCTCTTCCTCTCCTCCTCCTCTTCCTCCTCCTCCTCCTCCTCCTCCTCCTCCTCCTCCTCCTCCTCCTCCTCCTCCTCCTCCTCCTCCCCTCCCCATGGCTTCTTCTTTCTGTAATGCCTCTTGTCTGTCTTTATAGAATCCCTGGGATGAGGTGGATTCTTGAGGGCCCAGGACCCTGTAGGCACTAGTTCCTATGGTAGAGTCGCTCCAGTAAGTCTTTTATTCCCCAGACTAACCCAGAGCACAGGATTGGATGGGCGGTGAACCCATTTCAGGCTAACTCATATCTACTTGTATTATTGTTCTCCCATCTTTCCTTCCCAATGGGGTCATCAGGGCCAGATTTGATTTCACCATCTCACTTCTATTTTCTTTTAATCATTTACTGTATCTCTAGATTCATCCATGTTATAACATGCAATTTCAATGGGCTGTTACTGCTGGTGCCGTACTCTGGAGCTGGAATGCAACTTGTCACCTGTTTGTTTTCCTATGAAATCGTGGTGGGCCCCTTTACCAAGGTCAACTCCTGGCAAAATTCTGGAACACAAGAGTGGACAGAATGTGTCTTCAATGCCTTTCATACTTTTCCCATTGTCGTTTTAGGGAACCCAGAAGCATCCTGCTCAGCACACAGCACAGCACAGCACACACAGCACAGCACAGCACAGCACAGCACAGCACAGCACAGCACACACAGCACAGCACAGCACAGCACAGAACAGCACAGCACAGCACAGCACAGCCACACTGGACCAATGGTGTAAGTGACAGTAAAACCTAAGGCAACAACAGTCACGTATCCACCTAGGGCACTGAGGTAGGGCACTGCCTCGTCCTGGCTCAGTGGAAAGGGTGCCAGGATGAAGACCAATAACTGATGACCAGTGTCTGTGCAGCTGTGGAAAGTGGGGTCTCAGAAGTCACTTCCTGATACCCCAGCTTCCTTCTTGGACTTTTAGGAACCAACCAGATCCAAGGGTACAGTTGAAAAACAGATGGAATGAACTTTCTATTGTGAGTGTTCAGATTTTCCTCAGCCTGGGGATGAGGTTTGAGTAATGGTATTTGGCACTAAAAATGATGCTATATATGGTGTTCCTTCTATACACATACTTTTTAAGATAATTGATTAATTAATTAACACCCTCATCACTGCCTCTGCTCTTCCTGGTTCTCCCTCACAGAGTCCTCCTCCTTCTCTGAGAGAGTAGATGCCTCACTCTGGTTATCACCCCACCCTGGCACATCAAGTCTCTACAGGGCTAGGCAAATCCTTTCCCACTGAGGCAAGACAAGGAAGCCCAGTTAGGAGAATGGGATCCACAGGCAGGAAACAGATTTAGGGACAGCTCCTGCTCCAGTTGTTGGGGAACCTGCATAAAGACTGAGATGCACATCTGCTACATATGACACCCACACTCTCAAAGTGGTCTTATTTTATAATTTCTTTTGATAGCAACTCACTGTGCAACCGAGGCTGGCCTTGAACTTGTGGAGTTCCTCTTGCCTTTAGTCCCTGGTCCCTGGGGTTGCAGGAATGAGCTGCCACACCTGGTTCCATTCTGTGTTGAACTGTAAAAACACATACGTCTCTCAGGGAAAAAAATGTCACCAACGATGTTGCATTTCGTGCCAGTGGTTGAATGTAAATTTTTTTTTTAAGAATTTTATTTTATTTGTGTGTGTGTGTGTGTGTGTGTGTGTGTGTATGTGTGCATAGGTGTGTCACATGTGTGAGTGTTGCATGTATGAACCTGTGCTGTGGTACAAGTGTGGAGGTCAGAGGACAGTTGCAGGAGTCTGTTCTCTTTTGCCAGCATATGGGGCTTGGGAACCAAACTCAAGAACTTCTCTACCAGACCGCGCAGCAGAGATCTTCTTATGCTGAGCCATCTTGGTGGCCCAAATGCAGATTTCCTGTTTACAGAGGAATCTTTCAGTTGTTAATGGGACTTCTCTGAAATGGTAATGCATTTTTAAAGTCCTCTAGCTGGTTAAATGTAAAAGGATAAAAATGTAATTAGAATATTTTTTGGACAAATCTTTTCACAGGGAACTTTTTCAAAATTGTACTTTTATAATTAAAAACAAAAACAAAAACAAAATCCTTTTCTTTAAACTCCAGTGTTTGCAGCAGTACTGCATGGGAGGGCTGGGATGACTGTCTGCGCCATCCCTGTGTGTTTCAGACCTGTGGGATCTGCATAGGTCCATTGGAGGAGACTGTGTGCTCTCTCTGTAGATGCTGGGGCCCTTTCTATGGATGCCTGAGCCCCTTTCTATGGGTGTCTGGGGACCCCTGTCCAGGTTTCCCAGCTATGTGAGTGTGGGGTTCAGAGTTTCTTATCTGAAAAACCACTTGGTGTAAGACAGTAGCAACAGTACCCCTGCCATCAAAGACAAGCTTGGTTCTCACCTCTATGGTAGCATTCAAAATGACACTCAGATGCCTAAAACTTCTATTATCAGGGGTCAATCTTTTGCTTTTTTTTTTTTAACAATGCGATTATTTTACACTATCGAGATCTCTCAAAAATTCCCAAGATCCTCTGCTGTTCCCGTGTCACAGTTCTTTTGGGGGCAAGTGAAGTAAGTAGTCATCATTCTCATTTCCCTGTACAACATCCAGGAACCCCTTCCCAAAGACACCCAGGCCTTGGCACGGGGCAGGACAGCCAGTCCATCCAATGCTTCCTTCTGCAAGTCAACTATTAGAGAGTTCAGATGTGTGGGGCTTTGTGGTTTAGCAGAACAGAGCTTCCTTGACAACCTACAGAACAGAGCTTCCTTTGCCGCCAAAGACAGGATGCCCCTAAATGTCTCTCTTCTTCTAAGGGTGAATGAAGAGAAACAGAACCTAATCTCTTTCAACCTGACCAGAGACAGGCCCAAGTCCACGACAGCCCCCTGTATCCATCTCCCAAGACCAGTATGTCTATGCTAGCAGGAGGATTCAAGGGTATACAGACCTCTTTTCTGAATTAGTGGCACAAACTCAGAATGCCAGCTACACAGCAAAGTGATGCTTCCCTAGCAAGTATGAGGTCCTACATTCAACTGCTAGTACCATACTCCCCCCACCCCACCCCCCGCCATCTATATTTTAGCGTGTGGCAATTTTCACTTAAAATTGTGTCATCTATGGAGGGAAGGAGTTAAAGGCTTGGTCTTGGCCTCCTGATACATTGATTCTCTGCTGTTATTGATGCTATTTAGCCAGGATTTCCTGGAAGTCAATCCGAATTCCAGCTATTGTAAGAGACACCTACGATTGCTACCATCATAATATTACCGCGTGAGTTATTTTTATCAGTATGATTTGGTAGGCACTGGTCCCCTTATCAGTGTGATCCTGTAATAATAGAAAAGAACTGACAGCGTCAATCATAAAGTAGGCATTGATTGATTGAACATCCAGTTGAATTGTTGGTCCTTATCCATCTCTGATTCTGGTTCTAAAAAGGGGAGAATAACAAACATTAAAATATGATGTGAATGTTCGAGACTCCAAAGATTTCAAATTTGAACTGCTTTGGAAACTTTGATAACCTTTTTTCTTTTCCCACAAAATTGTCTCCGGGGTTTCTTTCAGTTATGTGTGTTTACCAGGAGTCATTCCTTTTATTCACAGGAACTTTCAACTGTTCGAATTGCCACAATTTATCTGACCAATGGCTGCCGGGCCTTTGGATTCTTTACTATGTCAGTGACAATGGATGGAGCCGCTACATGCATTTATGTATAGGTTTTGTGGATCATATGTTTTTATTACTATTGGTAAAAACCTGGCAGTGGAACAGCTGTGTGGCACAGCAGGTGCGCATGCCACTTATGAAGTGCAAACCAGTTTTTAAAATTTGCTGGACTAGTTACCTCCCCTTGAGCAGTGTGGTGGAGTTCTACAGGGCATTCGAAATGGTTTCCAACAGGATTAAAAAGAAAGGGGTAAGGTGTTTGCTATAGGAAAAAATAGATGTGAGGCTTAGTTATTCTTGTGGTCGATAGCTACAGCTGATGGTCAGTGTGTTCTCACATAGCCTCTGAGTGACCTTTGTCTCCACTGTGCACTGAAAATGTTGTCACTTAGAGCTGCTGGAAGATGTGGGGCTGGGTCTTCTCAATCTTTGTTGCCTCAGTTCCCAGCAGCATCTAGTCCAAAATGACTCTGAACATGCACTGATGGACTCCACAGCAGGCATCACTAGTGGATGAGGATGGGTAGACTCAACAGCAGGCATCACTAGTGGATGAGGATGGGTGGACCCAACAGCAGGCATCAGTAATGGATGAGGTGCCACCAGAGAGTTCCTTTGCTTCTTGTTTTCTATGGCAAAGGTATCAATGGTAATGCATATTACCCAATAACACAGTAATTGTGGCAAATACTAAGATAATGGTTGTCGGAAGGCTATATTAAGTGGAGTCAGAAGGTTGGTGAGATAGCTCAGTGAGTACACATGCTTGTCAGGCAAGTCTGATGACCTGAGTTTACTCTCTGGGACCCACATAAAAGAGACAAGGAGAAGATTGCCTCCAGGAGTTTTTTCTGACATTCAGAGTGTTCCATAGTATGTGAAAGTGCATGCACATGCAAACACACACACATACACACACACGAAGACACATATAGACACACATATAGACACACAGACACACATATACATATATACACATATAGATACACATAACCATATATAGACATACACAGATACACATAGAGTCACACACACATACATATAGATACACACACACAGACACACACACATATACATAACACAAATCACAGACACACACATATACACATACACATAGATACACATACAGATATACACACATACACAGATACACAGATACACAGACACACACACATATGCACATAAACACACAGACACAAATCATAGACACACACACACATATATACACATACAGATAACCACACATACACAGACACACATATACATATAAATACACACACACACATACACATAGATACACACAGATACACATACATACACATAGACACATAGACACAAATCACATACACATACACATAGATACACACATACACATATATACATACACACATATACAAACACACATAGACACACACACACACACACACACACACACACACAAACACACAGGAATAAGAAAACATTGAAAATCATAAAAGCCAAAGATACCATGGTGAAAAAAAAGTATACACTGGCTAACTTTGATTGTGAACTTCTTTGGAGTTAGAATTTCTCAGGCGACAAATGTCTGCTCTTGTCTTTGAGGTTCCTTCCTGAAAGGGTTAGTTGAGAGGATCCACCGTAGGCATGAGCGGCCTCAGGGCTCACACTGTATAAAAATGGAAGAGTCAATTGAGCACCAGTTTCATCACTCTTCACTTCCTGACTTGTTGGGGTGTGGGGACCCCCAGACATGCCACGCATTCCTACTACTGTACTCTCCAAGCCATGAGGGATTTTACCTCTCAAGACACCAGCCACGAGAAACCCTCCCTCTCACAATGTTTTCGGTTGCAGTAATGAAATTGTAACTAGTACACAGGCAAGAGAGATTATGTCAGACCTACTATATCTGGAGGTTGGGATCAGGTCCTGTGGTTCGTAGATGCTGTCTAATTTTCTCTTTGGATGGAGTATGGCGAACCCCGAAGGTGTTTACTGAAGGTGTGTAACCAGTCCAGCTCTCCCTGCTTCTTTCTGCCAGCCATCTTGATCCTAACCATTCCCTGTTCCTTTTCTTTGTTATGATTTCAATGCTAGAAATGGAACGGCCACCTGAAGAAAGTGTGTGTGTGTGTGTGTGTGTGTGTGTGTGTGTGTGTGTGTGTGTCTCATTTCTGAAGCCATTAGCCACTGGGCTCTCCTATAGATAGACATCTCCATTTAGCAGGCAATACCACATTCTTTCTCCTTCCCTCCCCTCTTCTCCTTTCTCCTCCTTAGTTCCTCTCTGCCTTTCTCCCTTCCTTTCTTCTCTCATCCCCATTTCCACCCCGAGGTCAAATTCAGGTCCTCTTTGAACCCCCACAGATTTCTTGGCTCTAGCACGGCATTTTGTGGCTGCTCGTAGGATGTTTCTGGGGATTCTGTCTGTGCCTGCGCCCGGGAACAGTCCCTTCTCTTCAGGTGTGTACTTTGTTCTTCTTTGAAATGCCTTCCGGGTGCCGCTGCCATCCTCCAAACATCCTCATTCTGCCGACCCCGACTGGATCAGGCCGGAACGTTTATCTGTGGTCTTTTAAAGTAGAAGCGACTCTCATTGGCTACTCTGCACATGATCACAACATAGAACCATAGAAACAAGTGCAGGCCGCCCCAGGAAGGGGTGCTGTGGAACTGGGGGTGGTTCACAACCCAAAAGGAGGCCACAAGATTGCAGGAGAAGGGGAGAGCACTCTAGAGGCTGTAATGGGAGGCTGGGATTTAGCTTCGTGAATCTGGGTAATTTGTTTACACTGAACTGTAGATTCCTCAAACAGCAGTCTGCAGGTTGGTCAACTAACAATTTGTTTTCTATTTTCTGCACCTGCTTCATGTTTCTTTTTTGTCTCCTTTCCTGCCCATTGTTTTGATTCTGAAAATTATCCCCATATCTTCTGTCCATCATCTCTTAAATTATAAATCCCTTTACTAGACACTGGGGCTTATGGTTTGCAACAGCATTTAATGTAGCCCCATAGTCCATTTCTTTCTGGGTGGTGCTGGAATCCTAAGAAGTTATCTCTGAACTCAGCATTGTGCACATAGACACATCTCTAATCTTAGGATTTGGGAAGTAGAGGCAGGTGAATTTCTGTGAGTTCAAGAACAGCCTGATCTACATAGTGAATTACAGGATAGCCAAAAAACATAGTGAGACCCTGGCTTGGAAATAAACAAAAACGAAACCCCCAAACCAAAAACCCTGAACAGCTACCATTTTTTGTGGACGCCGCTGGAGGGAGATCATCTGTTGGAGCAGAGCCAGAGGGCCTGTCCGAGTGTGGGGATTCCGAGCTTCGGCCTTTTGAACCCAGGATCTCAAAATGCATCGAGATTCCTGTCTGTAAGGTTTGTGTAGGCAATCTTGGAAAGAGTGGGAACGAGACTGACCTAGAATGGGCTTTTGGCTGTTATGGACCACTCCGAAGTGTGGCTTTGCTTGTGCTGAATTTGAGGATCCCCGAGATGCTGCTGATGGTGTCTGCGAGCTAGACAGAAGAACACCATGTGGCTGCCGGGTAAGTGGAACTGTCAAATGGTGAAAAAGAAGTCCAAATCGTAGCCTACCTCCCTCTTGGGGTCATCATCTTTGAAATGATCACTACAGGAGAAGGCTCCCATCTCAGCACAGATCTCCAAAAAGAAGCTTCTCCTGAAGCCGGAGCAGGTCACTTTCTAGAGATAGAAGAGAAAGGTCTCTGTTTTGTGAGAGAAATCTCAAGCCCTCTAGATCCTTCTCTAGGTCTCATAGCCGATCTAGGTCAAATGAAAGGCAATAGAAGACCAGTTTGCAAAAGAAGCAGTGTCTAGGAAATAACTTCATTTGACAGGAGTGTGTGCAGGAAATTAAAGTTTTGTGTGAGACTTCATAAGCTTGGTGCATTTTTAAGATGTTTTAGTCTTTCTAATTTGCTTTGTCTCTCAGAACAGTAACACATAAAACATGTAATACTCCATGGTTTCAAGTGGATCGTATGAGACATGTGATAGCAAGAATTGTTAGTTTACTATGTTCTTTTAAGCAAGATTGAATTTGCCTTGAACTTTAGTTTTTCATAGACTGAAATAAAGCTAGGTCCTGTCCAGTTGAAGTGTGATGTCCTAATGACATAGAAATGACCGATGGAAATTGAGTAAAGCTGTAATTCCCGTAGCAGCTGACACAGTTTTCAAAGCGGTCCCTTCCTGGTTGCCGTATGTGGATGTGAATGTTCTTATATCTTTATTTGAAAACCAGATCCCAGTGTCTTATCGGTTTTAGGGTATGTTGTACAGCTGAACTTTTCAGTTACTGTGCAAGATTTTTTTTTTTCATGCTGTCAGTTGTAATATGTTTGTGAGAATCCTTGGGATTAAAGTGTTGGTAACAAAACAAAAACCCCCAAAGCAAAACCAACCAACCAAACAACAATGTTGTTTAATCTCTATTAGAAAATTAAATAAATGTTGTTGTTATTTTAAAAGTATTTTTATATTTACTTGTATAGTACCCATTTTCTTCTTCTTCTTAACTAATAATATCTTAATTAAATTATTACTTTGTTTATATGAAGTATTATGGTTGTTACCAGAAGCCCACGATAGCTACATTGTAACCTTTGGATGCCATGAATGTTTTGGGTGATATGACAGAAGGGAATTAAGATTGTAGAAGGAATTCTGGGGTAGGCCTGGGGAACTCATGAGAGAGGTAGAGGAGAAGCAGTCAATAAAGGCTTGAGAAAGACTCAAGGCAGCGCAGCTGAGGTAGAAGATGGAGCCGGCCTGATCTAGGGAGAGGCTCCAGCTGGACTCCTGAAGGCAGCACAGCCCTGCAGACACCTTGATCTTAGGCCTATGGGACTGTGGGACACACAGCCAATAGTAACACATGCCCGCTGTTTGAAGCTGGGAAGGGGCCTTAGTCTGTTGTAGCAGCAACAGGGAACCCATACAGCCGGGATTTTCCTCCAGATTCATTTTAGTAAGCCCTGGAAGCCCGAGTGTGGCGAGGGTGAGTTTCGTCCGGTCCTCTTCTTTGTCTTCACGAAGCCCTCGCTTTTCCTGCTTGCTGCCCTACAGGCCCTGATTATTACTTACTTCTGCTTGCTCATATTGGGATTAATTTGATTTCTTGTCAAGTTTTTGTAAGATATTTATTCAGTTTCTGATTTGAGAGCATTCTTTTTTCCTAACATAAGCATTTAATGCTATAATTTTTTTTTATAACACACTGATTGCGTTTTGCTATGGGATGTTTTCACGCGCATTCAATGTAAAAGATTTTCTAATTTTCTCAAGATTTTATTTCTGAATCACAGATTATTCAGAAGTATGTTACTTGTTTATAAATACTTGGGTGCTCTCCAGAAATATTTTTGCTATTGACCTCCAGTTTAATTCTCCTTTGTTTTGAGTGTATATATTGTTTAGATTTATTTTCTTCTAAATTTGAGTTGGTGAATTTTTTGTCATTGTTGTTGTTGTCCAGGTGAGGTCTATGTCAGTGGATGTTCTATGAATATCTGCATACATTCTGGTTTACATATATGTTTGTCAGCTTTCTGGCTGGCTTTTGTCTTATGTAATTTGAAGTTTTGCTGCAGGGCACATACATGTTTAGAGTTGGTGGCCTCCTTAGAGGATGAACCCTAATACCACTACACAGAGCTTCTCTTTTCCCTAATGCCACGGAATCAGCCTGAGACAGATGTCCCAGTATTGTTTTTCTCTTGGCCAGTGCTTGCATGGTCTACCTTTTTGTAAAAAGTCTTTTTATCCATCTTTGTCTCCATATCTAAAGGACGTTTCTTATAAACGGCAGTCACCTCTTACCATTCATCTACTTTGCCAATTATTGTCTGTGTTGCTTCTCCCTAGCAGTGAATGAGGGATCTGTGGCCTGTTTCTTCTCCAGCATTTTGTAATATTGTCTGAATTTTCATGCGTACTATTTTGGGGGAGGGGTGTTGATTTCTGGCATTTTTTCTAAGATTTAGTCTTCTTCATAAGCTTATACTCGGGGATGAAATCTATAATCTTTAGGTTTATGTTGTGCTGGGCATAAGCTTAGGAACAGCATCTTCCACTGTCTCTTTAAAAACTGCCTCGGTCAGTCAGCAGAGTCCAAGCATAGAAACAGAACCGCCAGAAGCTGCACTGACCCGGACGTGCACATGAGGCTCAAATTCGTCACAGGCATTTGACTATATAAATCCCTGGGCTGGTTCAGTACTCCAGGAGAGGTTGAATCAACAAGACAGACAGAAGAGAAGAGAAAACCAACACCTGCAGGGATGGGTCAAGTGCTGGCTAGTTTTCTTGTCAAGTTGATACAATCTAGCATCTTCTGGGAGTGGGGGACTGCAGCTGAGAAATGCCTCCACCAGTTTGCCCGCTGGCAAGTATGTGGCGCATTTTCTTGATTAGTAATTGATGTGGAAGGGTCCCACTCACAGTGGGCAGTATCACCCCTCAGCAGGTGGTCCAGGGCTAGCTAAGAAAGCAGGCTGAGCCAGCCATGGGAGCAAACCAGTAAGCATCTTTCCCCTGTGGCTGTTCTTTACCTGCATCACTTCCTGACTCTGGGTTCTTTCAGTGATGGACTATGAACTGGAAATATCAGCCCAAACGAACCCCTTTCTTTCCAAGTTTTCTTTTTTTGCCTCAGGCTGTTTTATCACAGCGGCAGAGGTTAAGCCAGGACAATGACAACCCTTGACGTCCCTTATTGCCTCCAAAGCTTTGTCTTTGGTGGCAGGATCTTACAGCAGAAGCTCACATCCTCCATCATGGAGTTGACAATCCACTTTCCCTAAGGGTTGAAGACGCTAGAATAGGAAAACCAACAGGAGCATGCAGATGCTTTACAGCCAATCACCTGGCGGGGAAATGAATAATTATTCGAGCATCAAGAACATCCCTCGATACTGATCTTCTGAGTGTAGAGAGGACAATGAACAGCACAAGAGCTACTTCTTCCAAATCTAGACATGGGCTAAACATAGCCTGGCTCAGTCTGCACACTACAAACGCACTGGAACGTCTCAGTCTTCTCCTCCGGTGACAAACCTGGGGCCTGTTCTCGATGGCCACTGTTCGTGCTTCATCTCGGACTTTGAATCCCTTTATACTTTCAGATCTCTGGTCTTTGGGTTTTCCGGATATTTTCTTATCAACTATTTTCCACTTTGCTAAATCTCTCTTTAACCCCTTGAGTCCGCCATTAAGCCTGTCTGTCAAGTCTTGAATTGTAATGACTTCTCTGTGAAAGATTCTTTATTCCTTTTGCAGTTTCTCGTTCTCTGCTGAAATTGTCTATATTTGCATTTATTTCCCTGAACATATCAATCATAGTTACTTCCATATCCATGTCGCATGATTTTAACATCTTGACTTCTTTGTTTTCCTCCCATCCTTGTCTTTTTATTGGTTGATTTGCCTTGTTATTTCTTTTAATTTTTTAATTGATTGTTTATGAATTTCACATCATGTACCCCAATCCCACTTATCTCCCTTTGAATCCACCCTCCCTGCCTTTGCAACTGTCCCCCCAAGAGCAAACAATAAAAACAAACAAAAACTTATTCTGTAAGTATGTACACTATACCACTAAGCATACTACGCTAGACTACACTACACTACACTGTACTACACTGTACTATAGCTACTAAGTAGGTAGAGAGATGTAGGCCGTATCACTATAGAATATTGTGAGCATCTAAAGAAGGGGCATTAACTCTTCCTGTTGACAAATGTCCTTTTCCATTCCTGCTTCCATGACTACTAATTCATGATCCCCTAATGGCTTTAGCCCCTGGAATAAGCAATTGGGAATCCCAGGACTAAGCATGGCATGGGGTTCCCTGGTAAGGTGCAGCTGGAAGTCTGAGGTCTGAATGGATAACCCTGGTCCCAAAAGTAACATGTGTATCAGATCTGTCTTGGTTTGCAACACCAGTGAATTTGGGTACAAATTAGCCCAGAGATCGGGAACTCTGGATTGGGTCAGCATGCATGAGTCGCCATGGCCCTGAAGAGTCAGCCAGCAGAACTGGAAAGAAGACTCATCCTCCACTCTACCATTATTGCTGTCTAGTACTTTCTGGGTGTCCCCCAAGGCCATCAACAACAGGTCACAGCCAGGCCTGCGACACGAGGAAGGGCCACTCTGGGATTTCATTTTCTACACTGAATTGCTATGCACATGTACACAAACCTTTTATGTCTTCGTTTCTCTACCCGTGCAGTATCACATCAGCTGACTTTTCGAGTTTTATGATAGCCGTGGCTCCACTCATTAGTTTATTTCATTGGTCAGTCACCTCCTTCCTGCCGTCGCCTTTCTTGGGATGGTCCCCTGATCACTTCTTATTAAACCCTACAAGGTCAGGGCTGCTGTTGTCCTGTTTCTGGAGGAAATGAAACGAGCCAAAGGTTTAGAATGGGGACAGTGGAGAGGGCACAGCTGGAAGAAGCTTGCCACACAGCATGAAGACCTGAGCTTGGGTTTGCCCATGGGAAAATAGCCATGTGTCTGTGACTCCATCTTGGCCAGGTAGAGACAAGGGGATCCCTCAGGGGCTTCCTTGTCAAAGGGTCTGGCTGAGTTGGTGAGCTCCAGGTGCAGTGAGAGACTCTGTCTCACAATAATAAAGAAGGTGGGGAGTGACTGGATGAATGAAGGTTCTTGGTGTTGCCCTCTGGTCTCTAAGTGTATACATCCATAGCCACACACACACACATGAACCTGTACGCACTAACATGTATATCTGCATATCACACACACTACACACACACACACACACACACACACACACACACACGGAGAGAGAGAGAGAGAGAGAGAGAGAGAGAGAGAGAGAGAGAGAGAGAAGTTCAGAATGAATTGTTCAAGGTACTACAGAAAATGATGAGATCCTAGTACCAATCCTACTCAGTGTATTCTTCAGTGCTACATAGCAAACCCAGGACCTGGCAAATGGTAGTTAGGTGCTAACTGATTCTGCTGGGGACATTACAACATCATGCATGCAGGACTAGTTAGATGCATCATTACAGGGCCTCACCTGCATACACACACACGTGTGTGTGTGTGTGTGTGTATGTGTGTGCATGTGTATGTATATGTGTGTATGTGTATATGTGTGTATATGTGTGTGTATGTATGTGTGTGTATGTGTGTATGTGTATGTGTGTATGTATATATGTGTGTGTATGTGTGTGTATGTGTATGTGTGTATATGTGTATATGTATATATGTGTGTGTATGTGTGTGTATATGTGTGTGTATGTGTGTGTATGTGTATGTGTGTGTATATGTGTGTGTATGTATATGTGTGTGTATATGTGTGTGTATGTATATATGTATGTGTATGTGTGTGTATGTGTGTGTGTGTGTGCACACTCAGGCACATACTTTAGCATGTGTGTGGGTGTCAGAGGATAGTCTGGATAATCTCAGGTGTGATCCTTACCTTCCTCTTTATCGTTACAGGATTCCTCCCACCTCTCCCTTCTGTCTCACCATAGTAACACTGGGATAACGCACAGCATTTCCACACTTAGCTTTTCATGGGTTCTGGGGATTTGAACTTAAGTCCCCATGTTTGCACACCAAGCACCTTATCTGTTGAGCCAAACCACAGCTGGCTGATGGGAAAAAAACAAATGAACAAAAGAAAGACAACCCCCCCCCCCCCAAAAAAAAAAAAAACCCAAACCGAAGAGTGGATGAAAGAGTACAGGAAACGCTGTGCCCTGCAAGGACGGCGGGGAAGCTTGGTCTCCCGCTTGAGCTCCTCAGTGCTTTATGTGGGACCACAAGAGTCAGGAGTGCAGGGCTCCCTTGGGGGGCAGTTGACTCTGGCTGCTTGCCTGCTGTGTACCCCGCTTTCTCCCACTGAGCAGGTTTTATGGAGGCCAGGCTGAGCTCCCCAGGGAGCAAGACACTTCTCCTTGGCTCCAATCTTAAATTACAGCTCTCTGTGGGGAATAGCACCATGGAATCAGTGTGCAGACTAAACCCGAGTGTCACCAAGCAAATATTTCACATTTCATGTTAAATCATATCCTAAAACAAGTGTGAAGAACTGGGATTAAGTGAGAAATATACATTTAAGGGGCTGAGACGGCTTAGAATGAGGGTGAAGTCCAGCCATACTATCCCGGTCCCTTCTTGGGGAGTCTGGGAACCCCGTTCCCTGTGCTGAATGTCCAGAGATGCACGAGGAGCAAGAGGTGTTGAGGCAGGATAGGGTGTGCTGTCGGGATGACAGCTGCTAGACACAGTGGCTGACAGACTCAGAAATGTACGTGCGGTTTGGGTTTGAGGAAAGAGATTTCTCTTATTATGCATACCCACAGCTAAAGGAGGGCGGGGCGAGGAGAGTAGGGCAAGGAGAGCTTGTGGGTAGGCGGGTAAGGAGGACAGAGTGCATGTTGCAAGGGGAGCAGAGAGCAGGGCAGGGAAAACAAGCAGAGTGGAAGTGTCTCTAGGACACCCCGGCATCCTTGCAGAATGACTCCGTGCTGAGCAAGCAGGCCACTTTCTTTAAACAGTTCCTTCACGGGACTCTCTGCTCGCCAGCAGCTTATGCAGCCTCACCGAGTGGTGTGGGGAAGACACCCGCCCGGCTGGCTTTTATTCTGGTTTAGTAGTGGAGTGTGTCATGGAGCTTGCTGTGCACAGTGGAAAGGCAGGACCCTAGTGTGTCCCCGCCGCCATCCCCTTGCTCTGTGAGTTGGAGCTCCACAGGATCTGGGAGGCAGGCTATGGGTGCCAGCCAGGAGAGCTAGCTCAGCGGCAGGGCGGGGATACATGACACCTAGCCTTCGAGCCCAGCCCCCGGGGACAGAAGCAGGTGGCAGCTGAGGCCAGCCTTGCAAGAGGATCCACAGGGCTCTAGGGCTGTGCTAAAAGGAGGCAGCTTATTTTTAGTTGTTGGTTCCTCCCTATTAATATTGCTTAAGTGTCGGCTTATTTATCTAAGGGACCATGGAGCTTAAAAACTTAAAAAAAAATAATAAAATAAAAAAATGTAAATTTGCAGCAAACACTGTAAGAATAACTTTGTGAAAACGATGATTTTTCCCCCTTCCTCCTCCTCCTCTTCCTCTTCTCGTTATTTTTTAAAAACAGGGTTGTGTGTATTTTTTTTAAATGTCCCAGGCTGGCCATGAACTCATTTTTCCGCTAAGAAAATCGTCCTATCCTTCTGCCCCCTTGAGGGCACACCACCATGCCTTGTTTTATGGAATGCCTGGGCTAGAACACAGGGCATCTGCATGCTAGGAAAACACTCCAGCAACTGAGCTCCCTTCCAGCCAATCATTAGCTCCCTTCCAGCCAATCATTAGCTCCCTTCCAGCCAATCATTAGCTACCTTCCAATCATTTAATCACCATTTCTCTTTGGGATTCCCTGTATGTTATACATGCCCAACTACTGTACCATCCCAACAGTATGATCCCGATGTGTGGACAGTTACCCCGGCAACATCAGGTTGTTTTTTCTTGTCACTCATTCAGAGTCTGCGTGGATGGGAGGGAGCAGACACTGTTGTGAACTGTAGGAGCTGATCAGGCAGCTTCTGCTCAGGAACAGACACTTGGCACTATCACAGAAACTTCAGAGCATTCTGGAGTCCAGCAGACTGAGGTCAAGGTGTTGGCAGGGTTGCTTTTAGTCCTTCACTTGTATATAGATTGTGTCCTCACAGGGCTTCCTCTGTGTGTGTGTCTGTGCCACGACCTCTTTATAACAGCTTTGGCCATACCGGATTAGAGCCCATCCTGGGGGCCCCATCTTAATTTCCTTATAAAAAAAACTTTCTCTCGTTAAGAGGATACATTCCAAAGTATCATTGATTATGACTTCCAGCAAGAACATGTGGAAGGCTAGTGGATGTAGGATGGGGTGGAGACATGACTTAGCCTGTGACACTAGTAAAACGAAACGACCCAACTGGCAAGGGGAGGAGAAGACAGTTGAGCCATCTCTCCAACCTCCAGCTTCGTTCTTGAAGATGTGTGCCACCCTGGTGGTGCAGGCTGCATACCAGCTTGTTGGTACCCTCTGTGCCATGATGTTCCTTGTTGGACATTCATCCTGAGGCTTCTCTTCTCCTGACCTCTGACCCACTTCACCTTCACTGACCAACACTGGCCTCTTACATAGACTCCCAGAAAAGGAGGTGTGTGTGTGTGTGTGTGTGTGTGTGTGTGTGTGTAGAGGCCAGACAACAATGTTGGGTCTAATTCCTCAGGTGACATCTACTTTATTTATTTCTGAGACAAAAATCTCTCATTGGTCTGGAACTCAGTGAGTGGGCTAGCCTGGGTTGCCAACAAGCCCCAGGGCTCCACTTCTCTCCGCCTCCCCAGGGTTGAGGTTAAGACTACACACTGTTTCAACACCTAGCTTTTTTATGAGTTCTGGGGGCACTGAACTCAGGTCTTGCTGCTACAGTAAAACATGTGACCGAGATGTCATTGTGGCCTGAAAAATGGTCCTGTTGGTGAGGAAATTCCAGTTCAAGTTGTAATCCTTTCAGTTCAAGGCCCAGACCAAAGTAGACTGTCCCTCCTTCATACCTTTGTGCCATTTGTGCCTTGGAAGGCGTCTTAGTTAGGGTTTACTGCTGTGAACAGACACCATGACCAAGGCAACTCTTATAAGGACAACATTTAATTGGGGCTGGCTTACAGCTTCAGAGGTTCAGTCCATTATCATCAAGGTGGGAGCATGGCAGCATCCAGGCAGGCATGGTGCAGGAGGAGCTGAGAGTTCTACATCTTCATTTGAACAGAATACTCCCTTCCAGGCAGCTAGGATGAGAGTTTTATAGCCCACACCCACTGTGACACACACCTCCTCCAACAGGGCCACACCTTCTAATAGTGCCACTCCCTGTGCTGAGTCTACACAAACCATCACAGAAGGGCCTGTAGGGATGAAGCTCAAGGGTACCAAGAGCCCCTCCTGGGGCGAGAAGCCCCCTCCCCCTGGGACTTGTGTCATGCTTTGATCTCATCCTGCAGGGCAGATGAACTTTATCTTGACCCAAATGGAAATGAGAGTCCCATTTTCTCTCCGTGCTCCCAGATCTACTGAAGAAAGCTGACGTGTGGCATCTAAAAGAGGGGAGGCACTGGTCTGTGGTGTCCGGGATGGCTGTTGCTGGGTGGAAAAGGTGCACATTCCCAGTGAGAGGCAGCGCTGGGTAGGGGGCGTGGTTATGGAATGTGGGGAGACAGATGATCTCTGACCCTTTCAGGGCTTTCCTTGTAGCCAACATGAAATCCCCAAGACACTATTTCTTCTCTTCATTTTTTTGCTTTGCAAGGGGAAATGCTTTGCAAATCAGAAGGCCAAGGCTCTTCCACGTGGAGAACCCTTTGGAACGGGACAGAAGTCCACTTTGTGCAGTAAATCAGTCCTTCTGACGATCTGTGATCCCAACAAGCCTCTGGACGTTCTGGTGTCCCATGGGCTCTGAGACAGACCTCTTACCACAGGAATATGGAGTGGTTTAACCTCTCTCCAGAGGCGGAGGTGGCTGATGTAGAAGAGAGGTGTCTACACAACTATACCTGGTTACTGTCTTCGTCTTCAATGGAATGAAAGCATTTCATCAGGGAGCTCAGCACATTACCAGCTGAACAATTAACAGTTGCTCTGTTTCATAACCCTCTCTTGAGGTGGTTAGTCTTTTCCCCATGGCTCACCAAGGGCACTGAAGACCTACTATGAGTCAGAATATTTGCTAGCTCTTGGACCCAAGGATTACCAAGCATTCTTTGAGACTTTCAGAATGCATCGGCAGCCGGGGATAGGCATTAGATAAGAACAACAACAACAACAACAACAACAAAAAACATTAAAATCAACCAACCAACCACCATCACCAACAAAACAAACAAAAAACAAACGACTCCCTCCCGCCCCACCTCAAGTATGACGTACATTGTAATGACCAAGAGAATTACAAACTACAAACCCAGTGTACCCTACAGAGGTAAGGGCGGGTGCCAGGTCGGCTAAGGGGTCAGGGGCTCTTTGCTTATCGGAGCTGCTCTTAAGCCGAAGTCTAACGGGGTCACTGACATAACAGAAGCGGGCAGTTGAAGAGCCGAAAAGATCCCTGGTGTAGCGAAGCAAGGCTATTTTAAGGAACCGAAAGTAGGCTTGGGTATCAGCGTGCTATGGAATTTGGATTTTGCTCTACAAGTAACAAGCAGCCCCATGAGACAGCACTCAAACTAGGCAACGCCGCGCAACAAACATGAGGGGAAAAAATCTCGGGCTCCCACGGACAGTGACTGTTTTTACCTCTTGTCACAGTTTCCCCCTGGGTCATCTGCAGCCATGGGCCTTAGGGCTTTCCTGTGGGACTTAGCTGAAGACGCCCCTCAAATCTGGGTCATGCTTCTCTCATGTCAGAGGCAGAAGAACCCCAGGTGAGCCTGGGTGCATTTTGATCACAGCCACAGGTCCAAGGCCAGGCCTCAGTGAGGGGAGAACAGGGTCATAATGAGCTTGAGTACACAGAGAGGGTGGGGGAAGAGTCAGGATTAGGGACAAGAGAAAGAGGCCTAAAGCCGAGCAGGCACAACAAGCGCTGTTGGTGGTAAGGAGACGTGCCCTGGGGAGCGCCGAGATACACACTGATGTGGGTGGAAGGGTCAGTAGTGAGCTCAGAGGCTTCTGTAAGCCTCTAGGCAGATGATGATCCCTGGCTAAAGAGGTAACAGAGGAAGTGGGGAAAAGAGAGTCAAGATTTCAAAGGTGAAATAGAGAACTGTCTCTGTCCGGGTGGGCTTGGTCTGAGCATGCTCAGTTCCTTGGCCCCACCCATGTGGGGGATGTCATATCAGGCCTAGTTGAATTCTACAAGACCGTATTGCCTGGTATAAGAACATTCCCCTATGCCCTCAACTTCCTTCAGAATATGATCTAAGAGCTATCCTGAGAGTAACCAGCGGGCATAAGCTCTGAGAGTTCATTTCCCAACTCTTAGGGTACCGAGAGATTAAAATCCAGCACCATTTGCGGGGAACACCCCTCCCCAAGTCTTCTCAGGTTACCAGAAAATGTGCTCATTTTCTTTCAGTTTTTCATTTAGTGGTACAAATGTTCGGTACGAACTGGAGACCACACTTCCTCTTCCTCATTAACACTTTACAGTGGGAACCCAGGGAATTGGTGTGTGAAAATCAGCCCCCGCCTCCCACTCCTTGTCTCATCCTGGAGAGTCTATTGGTCACCCAGACCGAGGCCCAACACAAACAGCTCTAGCATTTTCCCATCTGAAACTGGCAAGTATGGTCCAGGATGGTGGGCAGCTGTAATTTGGAAAAGTTCTTGGACCACTGAGATAGACTTTAATCCTTTTAGAGGCAGTCAGCCTTCTTCGAGTATGGCTTTATTTCCTACAAATTATTATCATTCAAGGGCATTCGGTATTTAGGATATGAAACAAGATGGACCCAGGTTTCCTGTTGTGTTTCCCCACAATAGTTCCAGGGTAACTAGAGTCCCTGCAAACACTCTGTGTGCTTGTGAAGCCATTATGGCTGGAGTCTTGACTGCTCCCTTCCTTCCCCAGGTAACATTCTCAATGCACAGTTAAAGTTGCTGGAACAAGAGGACAAGATCTCTTGGAATATGAGATGTCTCAGCAACTCTAAGGTGAGTGTGGACATGTTCAGTCTTAACATGTTACTAAGAATGCAGGTATTGGGTTGACCCACCTGTTCTTTCAGAACATACCAGAAAACAACTATAGTTCAAATTTCAGCTTATTCCAAAACCTAAGGCAGCAAGTTGTAGATACAAGTGGATTAGCACCATCACTAATATGTTTAAGGTGTATGTGTGTATGTGTGTGTGTCTGTGTGTGTGTATTTGTGTGTGTATATGTGTGTGTTTATATGTGTGTATGTATGTGTGTGTATGTGTGTGTGTTTATGTGTGTGTATGTATGTGTCTGTGTGTGTGTCTGTGTGTGTATGTGTGTGTGTCTGTGTGTCTGTGTGTGTGTCTGTGTGTGTATGTGTATGTGTGTATGTGTGTGTCTGTGTGTGTGTATGTGTGTGTGTATGTGTGTCTGTGTGTGTCTGTGTGTGTGTATGTGTATGTGTGTCTGTGTGTGTCTGTGTGTGTATGTGTGTGTATGTGTGTGTCTGTGTGTGTCTGTGTGTGTGTCTGTGTGTGTCTGTGTGTGTCTGTGTGTGTATGTGTGTGTCTGTGTGTGTATGTGTGTATGTGTGTGTGTGTATGTGTATGTGTGTATGTGTATATGTGTGTGTTGTGTAGGTTTGCATACATTTGGAGATCGGAGGTCAACCACAGTGTGGTTTCTCTGGGGCTCTTCACCTTGCTTTTTGAGACCGCTTCTTTCACAGGCCTGGAGCTCAGTGAGTAAATGAGACAGATTGGCCAGTGAGCTCCATGGACCCCCAGGTGGCTGTCCTCCTCGCCCCCTACACAATGCTATGGTTACATGGGTGTCCCATTCTGCCTGGCTTTTTGATGTAGATGCTGGGGCTCGAACTGGGGTCTTCATGCTTGTAACTTTACCAACCCTCTCCCTAGCCCCTCAGTTGCTTTTCAGATTGAGCTCCAGGAAAATACGTCTCTCTTTGGCAGCTTCCACCATGGGAAGGGGAAATGTTGCCAGGCCGTGCAAACCTGGACTCTGAAGTCATAGAGCCAGGGATGGAGTCCTGGCTGGGGCTCCTCAGCTGAGTGTCTTTAAAACCTGATTCCCTCACTGAGCCTGGGAAAAACAAAAGGATATAATGTGTAAGAAGCTTGCAGAGAATGTCCTCACTGTCCCAGGAACAGGGACAGGAGAGAGCCAAGAGCAGGTTTTGTTAGTGAAATTCCGGAAATCGGGAATAGTTTCCTCATAAAGCTAACCCCAAGTTCCCTCCAGATGACTTTTGTTAGGAACCGTGGTCTTCTGGGGATACCCACTGCAGAGAACTCTGAAGGACACGCAGCCACTGTGTCCTTTTTTGAGTGCCCCTGTTGTCCAATTAGAACCTCTGGGCAAAGTGAAATATAAAGACCAAAGGATGTTGGCTTGTCTGGCCCGTGTAAGAGCCTTGGAAAGGGGCTGTGTAAATGTGTAAATGTCACACACCTGAGCAGGTCTTGTTTGGTTCATGCCCTAGTTTGAGTCTCAGGTTTGGGGATCACAAGGCACTTGGGGGGGGGTGAGGAAGGGTTTGAATGTTCTGCCCAAGAAAGGTACACCTGTCCATGCCAGTGTGCAGTGGAATATTAGCAGAGGGCCCCACACAAGGCAGGGAAGGGAGCAGTGGATGTGAACAGGAAGATCTGACTGTGACTCCTTGCCCTGTGCTGTGTGGGAAAGCCCAGAGTCTTCAACTGAAAGTCAAGGACCAGGGCTGCCTCTCCGGTTTGTTTCCTGCATTCTTCTGGCTACCAACCACAAGAAGGAATGTGTTAGAATAGTACTCACCCAGAAAAGGAATGACGTTCTGACACCTTGCTACTGGCGTGGCTGCACCTTTAAAAACAGCTTACTAAAAGACGATCTGTATGGTACTATTCCACTTCTGGGAGGTTCTAGGGCAGACATGCTGGGAGAGAGTGAGACAGAGGTCACCAGGAGCATTTCCTGGCCTCCGGGTTTCAGCGGGAGATGGGAGTGAAGTTCTGGAGATGGGTGGTGGTTAACCGGTGCACCGACAACGCCACTGGGGTTAAAATGGTGCATATTATTTACACATACCCCAAAATGACATATTATAAATAGGTTATAATATGGAATTCTAAACCTCTTCGCTATTTCTCAGAGGGAGAGAGACCAGAGGACAGTGGGGAAGCTAAGTTATATGCTGGCTAGAGCTGGTGTCTTCTGGCTTGGCAGGTACTGGGTAGGGCTCCTGTAGGACTCGGAGGCCTACCCTTGGCTGGGCCTTGAACTCCTTCCTTTCTCCTTCCCATTAACAAGGTGTGTAGGGCTCCTCCCATTTGGCCTCTAACCCCTCCTCCACCCCATAGCACTTAAAGGCCCGGGTTCTTCTTCTACTTCTTTTTTTTTTTTAAACCTAATTCCATTCTAAGTGCAGTCTTTGTTTACTTCTGTAAACAACCGGGAGCAGAACCTATTTGATTATCACTTAAAAAGAAACGAAACAAAACAAAAACCACCAATAAGAGGGAGGAAAAACGTGGAAGGAAAACCACCTCCGCGCGCGAGGAGGTTTTGAAAAAAAAAAAAAAAAACCACCCTTCTTGACATAAACAGCCTGACTGGGAGGGCGCGGCTGGGAGTCTTTGGAGGGGGCGGGCATGCTGCTCTGCGGCGCCCTCTGGTGGCCGCATCCCGGCATGGTCACGCTCCGCTGAAGCTTCTCCCGGGGTTGGCACTTGGGGCCTTGCTGAAGGACAGTTCTCAAAAAGAGATTTACAATCACAAGTGTAAAACGACGCGTCTCTCTGATAGTGGCCAGTGATGAAGACACGAATAAAAAAAAAAAAAAAGAAAACCGCGTGGTCCATCCATTATATTTATGTTGTGTGATATTGTCCCTCAGAGGGTAAAGCCAACAAGAAGAGTAAGTGATTGAAACAGGCATTTCATTCCCTTGGCAGGAATTCAGTCATTAGCGATATACCTATTTTACAAAGGGAGATTAGATAAATTAGAGATTGAAGAAACTGGAGCAGATGTTTTCCCTCTGATAAGCACCATTCTATTAAAAAAAAAAAGCCAACTCCAGAGGGTTGGAATTTGCCCAGGAAACAGGAATACATGGGCTTTAGGTCCTTTGAAAGTTTGAAAATTCAAAGAAATACTCCAAGTGGAATCACTGACCAGCACAGGGACTTCCGTGGACCTGCACATAGACACAGCCATGGCTTGAGTAATGAGGTCTCTTCTGTGTGTGTGTGTGTGTGTGTGTGTGTGTGTGTGTGTGTGTGTGTTGGGGGGTGAGAGGTGCCCCACATGCTTTGGAGTTCTTTCATAGCTTGTGGGCACTGTATGAATGGAGGCAGTCATTGTCACCATTTTATAGTTCAGGGAAGGTGAGGTTCCAGAGCTGGTGACTTGATGATGTCCAGGTACAGCCCCCAAGTCTTAGTGAGGAGAAGCACATCACCTGGGAGTTAGTGCTGGATGCAAATTCTTGTCTCCACATCTGGCTTTCTGGGGTGGAGAAGTTTGAGCCTTAAGGAACCTGGGAGAAGCTGAAGCTATTAGAGTCTGAGAATCGTGGATCATATCAGAGTCCTCTGGAGTGCTCAGAGAGACCTGCAAAGGTGTGTCCCTAATTCCTAAAGATGGTGCAAGACAAGAATTGATTTGGATGGGGCTAATTCTGCTGTGTATCTCTGCTTCTAAGACACTGGCACTGGTGGGACTTGAACTCGGGTCTGTCTTTTCTCACCTGCAGACCTCTGCTCAGAACTCCCTGTCTAGCTATTGGATATTTCCCTCTGCTTGATTAGATGCCTTCCAAGAGATGTCAGGGACTCAGTGAACAAGTCCCAGATGGACCTAGGATCATGGGGGGGGGGGCTGCCACCTAGTTTTAGATGAATGGTTTAACCATAAGTTGCCTGCTATCTTCTGGGGAGATTTTATGTTTCCTCTGAGAGAGCCACAGGGAGAAACCCCACACTAAACATTGGGTATCCTCTGGCTTTCCTCTGAAACAGGTGCTTCAGATGAGGCTTGGAAGGCTGTGTTCAACACCAAGTGAAAAAGGCATAATGAAAACCTAAAGGTGACTGAGAAGCATCAGGAAGAGGGTGGAATTGGAATGTGTCAATCTTGGGAAAGGTTGCCCAGCAACAGGTCAGGAAACTTGTAGGGCTAGTAAGTGCCTGGCATTGGGGAACTGAATTTCTTTGGGTCAGGATTCCCATGATCAGATCAGACTCCTCTCCTCCTGTGACCTGTCAAAGTAATGCATTTTTGTTGCTATTGCTGTGATAAAACACCGGTCAGAAACCACATTTAGGAAGGAGGGTTTATTCTGGCTTCCGGTCTGAGGTATAATCCACTGTCATGGCGAGGGCATCACTTTGGGGAATGAGGCAGCTGGTCACATGACAGGTATCTAGAGTCCAGAAGCAGAGAGGGGTGAAGGGCGGGGCTCACCTTCTCCTTCTGCCAAAGTCTGGGACCCTGGCTCAGTCAGCTGTGCACCATCAGGCGAGGAGGCCATCTCTCCCTTCTCAGAGCTCCCTGGAGACATGCTCGCCGTCGTCCATCAAGTGGACAGCCCAGAGCAACCACACGCTGTTTGTTTAGGTTTGGGCTTTTCTGAGATCAGCAATGTTGGTTCAATTCAGTGTGTCAACAACTTTGAACCAGGCAGGTAATTCAAACACAGTACCTTTTGATGCATGTGAGAGAGTGTGTATGTATGAGAGTGTATGTGTGAGAGAGTATGTGTGTGAGTGTGTTTGTGAGAGTATGTGTTGTGAGAATGTGTGTGTGAGAGTATGTTATGAGAATGTGAGTGTGATTGTGTGTGTATGTATGTGTGTGAGAGTGTGTGAGAGTGTGTGAGAGTGTGTGTGAGAGTGTGTGAGTTGTGTGTATGAGACAGAGTGTGTAAGAGTGTTGTGAGAATATGTGTGTGAAGCATGTATGAATGTGTGTGTGTTGGTGTCTAAGTATTTGTGTGAGTGTGTAAGACTGTGTGAGTGTGTGTCTATGTGAGTGTGGGTATGTGTGTGTATGAGTGTATGTATGTGTGAGCATATGAGATTCTGTAAGACTGAATGTGTGAGTGTGTGTATGTGTGTATGTCTATGTGTATGAGTATGTGTGTATGTGTGTTTGTATGTGTGAGAGTGTGTATGTGTGTGTGTAGAGTGTGTCTATGTGAGTGTGTATATGTGTGTGTATGAGTGAGCATGTGAGATTGTGTAAGACTGTGAATGTGTGAGTGTGTGTATGTGTGTGTGAGAGTGTGTATGTGTGTGTAGAGTGTGTGTATATGTGTGTGTGTGTGTGTGTGTGTGAGTGTATGTGTATATGAATATGAGGCCAGAGATCAACATCAGGCGTTGTTCTCCATCATTCTCTACCTTCATTTTCATTTTGGAGGCAAGATGTGTGGATGAACCTGGAGCTTAAGGCTTTAGCTAGACTGACTGGGTAACAGGTCACAGCACCTCCCCTCTCTACTTCCCCAGTGCTGGGGATTCTATCATGGTGGGGAAATGGTGCCACACATGGCTTTGATGTGAGTACTAACAACTGAAATCACATGGTCAGGCTTGCGTGACAAGCACTCTGCTGACTGAGTCCTCAGCCTGGACCTTTCCACAGATGTTTGGAGCCTGTCTCTCAGGTAGGAGGATAAATCCTTTGCTGGGATCTGGAAAGCTGTTAGCAGGGAGAATGATTAATAACAATGACAATAATGACATTTCGACTTTTGGTCAACCGTTTACTTCTTTATCTTTTAAAAGGTTTCCTTTTCATTGCTGTGCATGTTTGCATGTATGTCTGCGTGTATGTGGACACCCACTGAGGCCAGAGGAAAATGTCAGATTCCCTGGACTTTGAGCGACAGATGGTTGTGTTGGGAACCGAATATGAGTCCTCTGAAGAGTAGTCTGCACCATTGACCACTGAGCCATCTCTCTGGTCTCCATGCTGTTCACTTCTCAGTCTGACAAATCTTTATTAAGAGTCTACAATGTATGGCCCTATGCGTGCAGAAGAGAGGTTCGGGTGAGCAGGGGAGGGTGTTGGGAAGGCACCTTGCAAGGGAGAGAGACTCGAGGGTGTGCTGTAGGGTTGAGTGGAGAGTGCAGTGCCAGTCGGGCAAGAAGCAACTCATGCCTCCATTTGACTTTCATTCTAGAGCACAGGAACCATGCAAGGACGAGAGCTGTAGACACCAGAGTGAGGGACAGTTCGAGCTGCCATACACCCATGGCCCAGCTGTCATACTGAGCGGCACGTGACCAAGTTTGTTTCATTTCCTCTCTGATAGCCATGTCTTTCTCCCT